>NC_061118.1:23846879-24033202 GCF_002878395.1 Capsicum annuum | reverse complement strand
AATTTTACTCTAGCAACTCTATTTCGTGATACAAACCTTCGAGCCTTATATGCTAAACCTTAACTTACTGGAACACCATACACCTGGCCAAAAAACTAGACATATCCCTCTTTATACTGTTCCACAAATACACCTACTTAAGGTCATGATATATATTCGTCAAACTAGAACGAACAACATAGTGCGACTCATGATCCTAATTTAAGATCATTTATCATGACCCATCTACATCGAGAATGCAAAATCTCTCTTGGTACCGCAAAGTACCATCACTACTAATATCGAAGGTAATCACCTTTCCCCCACATATATCACGCTTGATCCTTATCAAGATAGGATCTAACATCTATTTCTGGTTGATTTCAGCTCCAAGTGACAAATTGGACACCTCTTAAATAAACACACCAACATTCTAAAAATCTAAGAGATGAACTCTAAAGTTAGCTAAATGGTGAATGTCCTTCACCAACTCCTGTTTGACCTTATCCGCATGAGCTATACTCTAAATTGATAACTTGCTAAGAGCATCAGCAACCACATTTTCTTTACCTAGATGGTAGTAAGGACTTATGTCATAATCCTTGAGCAGCTCAAGACATCTCCTTTTCCTAGGGTTAAGCTATTCTTGATTAAACACATAATACAATCTCTTATGATCAAAAAAGGTGTCCACATGCACTTTATACAAATAGTGATGACAAATTTTTAATGCAAACACCATAGATAACAATTCCAAATCATGAGTTGGATAATTTCTCTCATGCACGTTCAACTATATAGAAGTATAAGCTATCACCTTTTCATGCTACATCAGAACACAACTGAGCTCCACATGGGATACGTCATAGTAGACCTCTAACCCATCAATACCTTTAGGCAAAGTTAAAACTAGAACCAAAGTTAACTTGTCCTTCATCTTCTCAAAACTACCCTCACAACCATCACACCACAAGACCTAGTACCTTCTTATAAATCAACATAGTCAATGGGGCAGCTATAGAAAAAAAGCTCTGCACAAAGCTCCTTTAATATCCATCTAAACCCAATAAACTCCAAATATCGATTGAAGTCATAGGTCTAGGCCACTTATAACCACTACAACCTTTTGAAAATCCACCATGATCCCTTCACTTGAAATGATATGAACCAAAAAAGTGACAACTTTCAACCAGAATTCACATTTCCAAAACTTGGCATACAACTGCTTTTTATTCAAGGTAAGCAACACCTGACAGAGGTAATCAATATGATCCACCTCACTCCTATAGTATAACAAAATATTACTTCTGAACAAAATGATGAACAAGCCTAGAAATTGATGGAAAACCCTATTCATCAAATCTATGAATGTGACTGATGCATTAGTCAACCCAAAATTTATAACCAGAAACTCAAAGTGACTATACTAGGTATGGAAAGCTATCTTAGGGATATACACCTCCCTAATTTTTAACTAACAATACATGAATTGAAGATCAATTTTGGAGAAAAACTTAACAACCTTTAACTGATCAAATAAGCCATCTATCCGTGGAAGAGGATACTTAATCTTTACCGTCACCTTATTTAACTGCAAGTAATCATTACATATCCTAATGGAAACATTCTAATAACACCAGTGCACCACACAGAGACACACTAGGATGGATGAAATACTTATCTCAGTAATCCTTTAATTTCTCCTTAAGCTCCTAAAAAACATAGTTGAAGCAATTCTATATGGTAGAATAGAAATTTAATGAGTGTCCAAAATAAGATCAATCCCAAAGTTAATCTCCCTATCTTGAGGAACACCATGAAGGTTATCAAGGAAGACCTTAGTAAATTCAGTCACCACTAGGATAGAATGCAAAGAAGGACCCTCTGAGTTAGAATCTTAACCCAAACAAGATGATAGAGACACCCCTAGGAGATTAACATCCGATCTCTAAGATATGATATGAAATTCCATTTACGAGCTGGGGAACCACCATCCAATTTAATAACTACCTTATTAAGGAAAATAAAGATAACCTTTTGGGTCCGATAGTCTAGAGACATATTTCATGAGTGCAACCAATCCATCTCAATATAATATCAAACTCCAGCATATCTAACTCCAACTGATCTACCAAAGTTTTTTTACTACCAACAGATACCACACACCTCTTATTGTCTTTTTATCATAAACTGAGTCACTTACTAGGGTAGAAATAGAAAAAGGGTTAGAAACACACTGCAAACCAAAACAAAAATGCACAACCACAAATGGGGTCCCATAAGATTAAGTGAAACCTAGATGAAGTAAATAGTACACACTTTATAAGAGAAGGAATAGGTGCTTACACTATTGTCAGTGTAAGGAGGATATGATGGGGTTGACTGAGCCTCCTAAACTCAGTCTACTTCTTCTTCTCTTTCTTTACCTAATACATGTATAACACCAGCCTAGAGATATCTATGTCTTTGATTAATAAGGCAACCTTTCTCTCTACGATCAACTCATGAGCCAATCCCAAAGTGGACTTATTTATTCTCACCCTAATACTAGCAACTAACACCAAAGCATACCATGATAAAAGGAGAAACTTTAAGGCATATTCCTTAATTGATATCTTATCCTACTTTAGATTAACAAACTTTTCTGCTTTCCTCTCCCTTATCTCCCAAGGATAGAAGCGGTCCAAGAAAGCATTAGAAAAATCCTCCCATAGGGATAACTCACCACTATCACCCCTTGTTGGTTCCCATTCCTCGTACTGATGGTACGTCATATCTTTTAGTTGGTAAGTGGCTAACTCCACGCCCTCCATATTCATGGTATGCATAAATCAATGTTTTTTTTCCATTTCATACAAAAAAACTTAGATGTTTAATTAGTCTCAGTATCTTCAAAATAATTTCAAAAAAGGTTATGAGCATTATCAGTTCATTCAGTAATCATATCTGTTAAACTTAGAACAGTTTAGTATTTTGTGTCAGTTCAGTTGGGGGTAAGATTTAGCATTGAGTGAGTACAGAGATGGAAACTTTCTTATCATATAGGGAGAGTCATTAGTAGCAGTCCTTGTACTGTAGAACTACGTAGTCAGCATAGTATATGAGGCGTCACCCATCAGTTTAGGCTTGACTATCTCACAGTGGTCACCTAGCAGTTTAGGCTTGACACCCTTAGTCCTTCAAGACAGTACATCAATGGATCCACACAGCCAATGTTAGTACCTATGGCACGGTACCAACACCCTTCTAACTGGGGTCAAAGGTTGGACCCTAATTTGCTCATTGGGACATATCAGTTTGATGATAGCTCCCACAGTCTTAGTTTAATATTTATTATACTTTAGTTTAGGCTTGCATTTACCATAGCATACAACTATTAGTTATTTCGTTATAAGATTTTAGTATTTCAGTGTAAATATTATATTCATAATATGTGTTATGCTTGGTTATGCACTCTTAGTATTTTTTGATTTAATGCATTCTGTTCATTACCTCATGGTATCAATTCGGTAAGTTATTACTTATGAACATGAAACCATTCATATCAACCTACCTCATTTAGAATACCAGTACATTCAAAGTAATGATCACATACTCTTTTCTTATGCTATGATATATCAAATCATAAGTTTGGATACTCAGTTCCCAGATTGTGCATAGACCTTCTAGATAATCAGCAGTAGCAGTATTGAGTCCTCATATTTTGAGGACATACTATATTTATTTTCATGATTTCAATTTAGTAGTTTGATGGTTTTAGTTGGGGGCCTATCCCATCACGTATTATTCAGTTAGTTTTGAGGCTTTCAAACACTTTACATAGTCAGTCAGTTTATTTTTATTTTATCAGTTTTACATAGTAGTTTTACAGATTTTTAATACAGAAATGTTTTTAGTATTTAAAACCTTATGGAATCTTCATATCTTTTCCCAATGTTATTTTGTTATTATTATTAAGTGTTCACAATAGGTACCGGCTCATGGGTTAGTTTGTAGTCCCTCAGGACTGTAAGCACCATGTGGCACCTAGGGTGTACTCTCGGGGCATTACAAACTTGGTACCAGAGTCAAGTTTTAAATTGTCCTAGGATATCTAAAAGTCTCTTCAAGTAGAGTCTTGCGCATGGGTGTTAAGCACGCCACACTTATAGGCAAGAGGCTATGAGGTATTTTAGGAAAAGTTCCTCGTTTTCAATGTTCATGACGTGTGACTGAGCATAATGTTCATGTAAAAATCTCTATCTAATCCAACCTGTACTTCCACTTATAGAAGAAGTAATGTGAACCAGCCAGCACCTTCGTCCGTTTAGGAAGATTCACTGAATGAGTATGTCTCTCATGCAAAGTTTAGAGTTGTATTCAGTACTCTAGCTCACTTTTTAGTGGCTCAAAATATTCAGCCAGCCGCTGTCCCAGCCAATCTAGCGGCCAATATTGCCGCAGCTAGGATTTTGGACTTTACTCGAATTAATCCTCCTCTGTTTTCATGATCCAAAAATCAAGAGTATCTGAAGGAATTCTCAGACATGGTTCATGTAATACGATGTACTTGTCCTAGCTTGAAAAGTTTCCCAAGAATGTTAAAATCTTTCTATGAAAGATGAATCCACTTTTTCACACATGTTATTTTTAAATTTTCACTTTTTATCATTTGGGGAATCAAATAAGCTCTCCATGGATACAAAATTCACCCAAATTCAACGCCCAGGTGAAGAGTTAGAGCCTTTTTAGTAAGACAGTGTCTCATCTGAGCCTTCAGCGTATCGCAAAGATAGCTCAAATGGCAATTGTCAATTTCCAGTATTTGTCCTCAATAGTGGCGCATCTCGCCAAACCTCCAGGTCGCAGACAAGGTGACCACATGATAGCTTTGCATCGTGCCACTGTGCAATTTCCCATTTGTCACTTTCCAGTGACTTGGCAAGATAGTGGCGCGTCGTACCAAGGATGAAAATCAGGAAATTTTCTAAAAAATTAAAGGTGCGTCCAAGGGTTAAAACTGCCAATTTTCGACCCCTATTTAAACCTAATAACACATGATTTGACCATTCTTCACCCAAAATATACTAGTTTCTCTCAAGTTTCACTCAAGAAGAAGCTAGGGTTTTTATTGGGGATTCAAATTCAAGAAGGTTTCACCATCAATCTTCACGAAATCACGAACTAAGGTATGCATAGTATTCATTCACGGACTCTATTCTTCCATGAAGCCCAAGAATATGTTTTATAAAGAAAAGATTTATGATTTTCTTTATGAACTTCATGTTGGGTTTATTTTGTTTATGTTGACAATGATCAATTGAATTGAAATACATGTTGGGTGATTAATGGTATGTGGAATCGATTTGTGTAGATGTATATTCATGTGAACCTATGATTAAACCCTAGGATGATAAAATTGGATGTTGAATCATAATGTATAATTATTGTATAATGGTATCTACATATATTATTCCTATCATGCATTTAATTAAATGCCGATATGAAGGAAAATTTTCCAACAAGCATGAAATTATGAAATCCCCATATTTGTACAAGTTTATGTATATCACATGTTTTATGAAGTGCTTTAATATATGAATTATGAATTGTGTTGTTGGCCATGTATTCATGTAAGTCATGCTATGTCAGTTTCTTTCCATCGAGTCCTGGGGTTACTTGTACCCAATAATTTAGCTATTTGCCAAAAGCCATGTCATGTTTTCATGATACTCTCAGTCAATATATAATCCATAGAACTCAGTCAATCATGTGACTCAGGAAAACCCAAAAATCTCGATAATCTTAGTAGTTCAGTAATATCAGAGATCTCAGTAATCAGTAATCTTAATAACGTTAGTATTCCCAATCAATCTCAGTAAATTCAGCTTTATAAGTTAGTCCACAGAACTAAGTATATTCCCTCAGTCAATGAAAATTAGTAAATTCAGTTTAGTTTAGCTCCGCTAACTAATACCACTAGTATCAGTTCAGCTCAGTAAATCATGTTCATTGTCTATTCAGATGGGAGTAGAAATTATCACCCAGCGAACTCAAGGATGGGAACTCACCTGTTATATGAGGGGGTGATTATTAGAAGCAATTCTTACATTCCAAAACTATGTAGCCAGCATAGGTTAAGACATCATAGCCTTCTATATAAGTATAGATAAGGTGGATTAGCCTGTTATGTGAGGGTTCCCACAGTTCTCACTAGAGTTACCTATTATATTCGGGTTACTCACATGTTGTCCTTACCAGTGGTGTGATATTGAGACCCTTCCAATCAGGGCATAGATTGGACCCCAATTTAGCTATAATGCATCATTTAGGGAATGTCGGTTAGATAACCACCTACCATAATTTTATTTATAGAATAAGGACTATCAGATACAGTCAATTCAGCTCAGTAGTATAGATTTAGGACAGTCAGCTACAATCAATTCTTATCATTATAAATAGACCCCAGGATCACCCACTAGACAAGAATGATCTCAAATATGGTCAATTAGTATTAGTATCATTAGATGTAGAGATCACCCACTAGAAGGACTGATCTCAGATATAGTATAGAACTCAACTAGGTCAATTAGGTTCAAGACTGTCAGATACAGTCACACATGTTATAAGTTATATCAGTTATCTGAACTTATGTTATTAGTATTCAGCTTCAGGACTGTCAGATATAGTCAACCAGATCAGTTCATCCTAATCAGAACTATCAGACACAGTTATCTATGTATCAGTAACATAGTATCAATCCCTCAGTATTTAATAATATTGTATCAGTTTCTTACTTATCAGTGACTCAGATGTCACTGTCAGTAGACTCAGTACTCAAAACTCAGTAATTAGTCCTATTATGATCCCAGTTACAGTTACGTATGCACGCATGTATTCTCACATTCATGTTAGTCAGTTAGTTAGTATTGTTCATGCATATAAACCTATTGCATTCAGCCTACCTCACTTGCATACCAGTATATTCAAAGTATTGACGCATTTGCGCTATGGTGTCTTGTACCATAGGTCTAGAAGCACGATATCTAGAGAACGAGTAGCATCCTAATTCAGCGATCTGAGTTAACAGTGAGTCCTCATCCTTTGAGGACATGATGATTTCATTACTAATTTAGTTTTCATTGTACTTCTGTAGTCAAAGTTAGTTGGGGACATGTCCCATCAACTCTTTATTTAGACAATTTAGAGGCTTTCAGACTATAGCATGTTAGATACTTATTTCAGATTTGGTTTGGTATTTTTATACCATTTTTAGACATTGTTTATCAGATGTTCATTCATTTTTCAACCTTATGGCCATTCAGTTCATATTTCCTTATTTTATGCTATATTATACAGTATAGAGGTATAAATATCAGTCATAGGTTAGGTTGTGGTCCTTCGGGGTCATGAGCACCGTGTAGAATTCTTGTTACCAGATTTGGTGAGTTACAGTTCAGAAGGTAACAAACATTATGGGGTGTATTTATTATATTTTCTAATTGAAAGACTCAAATTTTGAGGCTCCAAATCTTGAGTTAGTTTCAGTATTGAGTGAATTTCTAGATGTATTCCCAGAAGATCTTCCCAAAGTTCCTCTCGAAAGGGTAATTGATTTTAGAATAGACCTTCTTCTAGATACTCCATCTATCTCTATAATGCCATACATAATGGCTCCATCCGAATACAAAGAGTTGAAAGAATAGTTGAAAGGTCTTCCAGATAAGGGATTCATCAGGCTAGCATCTCCCTGTGGGGTGATCTTGGGCGTATTTATATATCCAAACACTGTTATTTACCTATATTTAGACTTGTTTTGAGAATAAAAATGGTGCTAATTATATTGAATTGTTAGTTAAATTATGTTTTGTGGCTAGCTAATGTGATTATAGATACAGGGTAAATTGTCCATAGATTTTGAAGAAAATTTATACGCATCATGAAGATGTGAAAGACCATGAGGATCAATATAAAAAACATAAGGAGATGGATGAGAGTAAAAAGAAAAGAAAAGAGCTGAGGATTGACAAAAAAGAGATAGGAACTAGAGAAAAATTCTAGTGATGTGACGCTATCTCAATGCATCACTTTGACTGGAAATATGTGTGCCTTAGCCAAAATTTGAAGAATAATTTCCTGTACATCGACGTGATGACAACACGACCCATTGATGCATAAGTTTTGTACCTTAGAAAATTTTTCTTCTGCAACTTCCAGTACACTAACACGATGTCAACGCATAATGTCGATGCTTAAAGTTTTGACACTTAGCCAAATGCTTCGTCTAGTGTGGTGAAGAACATAACTTATTCTAATTTTTAATGATAAATAAAAGTGCATCAATGCGATGTTAACATAACGCGTTGGCTGTAATGGCACGATAATCGATGCATCACATCACGGCTTTATATCTGGTAAAATTTTCCCAAGTATAAATGGAAGACATGAGCATAATTCCAAACACTTTTTGCAAGTATATCCGGGGCATAAAAGCATTGAATTATATCTTTTAAGGTTCTTATTATTTATTTTGAACATCTTTACCTTAATACTTATTTTGGGTATGATTAATTACTTATTTTTGATGTTTAATTCAAACATGAGGGGCTAAATACCCTTTTTCTGGGTTGAGGTCAGGAACATGATTACTCTTTGAAATTATTTATAGTAGTTTCTTTTTGGATAATCATCTGGGTTGTTATTAATTTCTTAAGCTTATTATTTTAATGCTTGGCCGCCTTTAGAATAAATTTATATTTCTATGTGAATTCAGGAGGATAATCATAGATTAGAACAAGTAAATTAAGGAGCAAGGTTCTTACGCTTTTATGAAATAAGGGGTTTGTATTAGAATCTAGGACAAGGAATACCTAGATGCCTTGTTTCGTTCAAATTCAAGAAGAGTACTTAATGAATCTAGAAGAATTGTTGTATCTCTGCGGGAGTTGTAGCTAAAATATTCAATAGATAGAAAATTTGATGTCGGGAGACAAAAATGGTGGCTTAAACCATTCAAACCAACAACCCAATATCCAATAAGACTACTATAATAATAGAAATTTGTATGATTGTTTGGAAAGTCTTAACCCTGGACTTCTTATCGTTATTGTTTACAGCTGTTGCTGCTTGCTTTAGTCATAAAATATTATTTCTAATTAATTACTTTATATTTTTATTATCAAGTTCAAAATAATCTTGATACTTCACAACACTTAATACTCATTCTCTAAAACTAAAAGTTTATTAAATGTCTAGTTGCTTAGTCATCGTGGGAATGATATCTAATTGTCTAAATCACTATATTATTTGTACGATCATGCGCAGTTGCATGTGGATCTGAGTCGCAACAGGTTTTTGGCACCATTTTCGGGGGCTAATATAAGTAGTAAATTGATAAATTATTGGTTTTTGATATTAAGTTTATGTGTTAACAACTTGATCTTATTGACTGAATTTAAGCAAGCTTAGCTGAATTCAGGACTGGTGAGAGATAATGAACTAGTAGAGTTTTTGGTAGAACTAGAGAAAATCTTTCAACAAAGCGGAAGAATGGCTTCACAACGAAATGAAACAGTTGATCCAAATGTCGAGAATGTTCCACCTCGTGTCATTCTTGTTATTCCAATTATTCCTATTCAACAAGCTGCTAGATCTTTTCGTTAGTGGGCTATACTACTCACAAACTTTGTGACGAGCAGTATTCTCAAGCCCAAACCAAGAGGTCGATTTGAATTGAAGCAGAATATGGTGCAATTGCTGAATTTAGTGGGACAATTTCATGGCCTTTCACACAAAAATCCATAGCAATATATATAGACCTTCTTAGAAATCAGCGAAACATATATTCCTAAAGGGGTGAATTCTGATTATGTTTGGTTGACAGTCTTTCCCTTCTCACTAATAGAGGAAGCAAAAAGGTGGTTACATGCTGAACCACCATTCTCCATCACTACATGGGAATATCGATCTTTGAAGATTCTTATTTGATTCTTTCCATCTGGTATGACGGCATACTTGTGGAGTGAGATCTTGAGTTTTAGACTGAAAGACAAAGAGAATCTCTACCAAACTTGGGAGAGATTTAAGGCTATGCTCAGAAATTTCCCTCACCATCATCAACCCAATAATGTTCTTGTGCATACTTTCATAGAAGAATTGGTGCTAAACACAAAGATTATATTGGATTCAGCAGCAGGTGGACAGGCTCATGAGAAGACGTATGAAGAATTGTACACACTATAGAATCGGATTTCACAAAGGAACCCTGATAGGCATGCAGACTCGCGAAGTACTCCTAAAAAGGTTGCAAGGGTATTGAAGATAGATCAGTTCACTGCATTACAGGCATAGATCGCAACCATGCAAAATGATATAATTACTCAGCTTAGTAATATAAAGTTGGGTATGACACAACCAGCAACAATAATGAATGCAGACCAACAGGTGAATTTTTGGTGTGACAAGTATAACCAAATCCATATCCAGCTAAGAATACTCAGGAGACTACTCAATCTAGCAATATGGAGGAATTGATAAAGTAGTTTATGGCTCAACAAATGCAATTTCCAACAGAAATTAAGCTTCAACAGGCATAGTTTGTAGCTGAGTTAAAGAGTCAATAATTACTTACGAGAAATCTAGAGTTGAAACTATACTAAATTGCAGGAGCATAGAATACAAGACCTGAAGGAGCATTACCTATCGATACAGAGACAAATCCCAAGCAGGTAAATACGGTACAACAAGGAGTTGGCTGCAAACTAAGAAGACAGTTCAAGAGCAAGTTATCCCCACAATTAATGATGAAGGTAGTAAAAACAAGGCAGAGAAAGAAATCAAGGAAAAAGTGGCAAGTGAAGAAATTCATGTGGAGAATAATATTTTTCCCTTACCTTTTCCTCAAAGGGAAAGGAAGAATAAAGAAGAAGTGAGTTACAAGAAGTTCTTAGATCTTCTAAAGAAGGTTAAAGTGAATCTTCCTCCTGTTGACATTCTGCTGAGTGCCAAAATATGAATAATACTTGAAGGAAATAGTTGTAAATAATAATTGGTTGGCCGAGTATGCTACAATTGCATTTACTCAAGAGTGCACATCCAAGATTCAAAATAAATTTCCCACAAAGCTTAAGGATCCATGTAGTTTCACCTTACAGATTACCATTGGACAGACTATTTATGCACGTGGATTATGTGACTTGGAAGCTAGCATTAATCTTTTGGCCACATCTTGGTATTAAAAGATGGGTCTTGGGAGTCCCAAACCCACTACTATTATTTTGTAGTTGGTAGATGATCACTTGCTAAGCCAGGTGGTATTATCAAGGATGTGTTGGATTTTTTGACAACCCTTCTTAGTAATGGGAGAATCACTAATTAATGTAACAGCCAGGAAAATAACAATGTCAGCACATGATAAAGTAGAACTCTTTGATATGTACAAGCCGCTAAAATTGTCAGCTATATATGAGGAGTTGTCATCTATATTGGTTATTAACCTTGCTTCGTATTGGCAGTTTATGTTGTCTGATGATCCATAAGAGTGCGCTTTGATGTCTCATGATATTTATAGAGATGTGGAGGCATTGGAATTGGTCTAGGCTATGAATTTGGCAGTGATTGAGTTGAACAAAGTGCTTGTTGAACCATTGAATAGGCCAATTGGTCCATCTCTTAAGCACTCAGTTAAAGAAGCTCCTAACTTGGTTCTTAAGGTTCTCCCTCGTTATTTACAATATGTTTTTCTTGGTGATAAAGATACTTTGCCTATTATCTGTAGGGTTATCAGACGTATAGGTTAAAAAATGTATGGCAGTTCTAAAGAAGAGAAGAAAAGTGATTGGTTGGTAGATGTTCAATATTACAGGAATTAATCCTATATTTTGCATGTATAACATCTACATGGAAGAGGGTTACAGACCTAGATTGCATCAACAAATAAGATTGAATCCCGTGATGAAAGAGGTGGTTAGAAAAGAAGTGATCAAGTGGTTAGATAGTGGTATTTTCTACCCAATTTTCGATAGAAAATGGGTAAGCCTGGTTCTATGTACCAAAGAAAGGAGGGATGACTGTGATAACGAATAATGATAATGAGTTGATTCCCACACGTATGGTGACCGGCTGGAGTATATTTTTTGATTATCAAATGTTGAATGAAGCAACTCGTAAAGATCACTATCAGATTAGTTTCATTAACCAAATATTAGATAGATTGGCAAGAGTATTATTTTTTCTAGATGGGTACTCCTGGTATAATTAGATAATCATAGCACAGGAAGACTAGGAAAAGAGAACTTTCACTTGTCCTTATGATGCATACGCATTCAGACGCATGCCCTTTGGCTTATGCAATGCAGCTACTACATTTTAGAGATATATGATTGCTATATTCTCCAACATAGTTGAATACATTGTGGAGGTATTCATGGATGATTTCTATGTGTACTATAATTATTTTGAAAATTGCCTGCAGAATCTTGACAGAGATCTAGCTCGATGCGAAGAGACAAACTTGGTTCTAAATTTTGAAAAGTGTCTCTTTATTATTAAGGAAGTAATTTTCCTAGGCCATAAAATATCATGTAAAGGACTCGAGGTAGATAAGGCGAAGGTAGAAGTTATTGAAAATACTCCACATCCTGCCACAGTCGTAGAAGTGCGGAGTTTTTTGGGACATGCAGGTTTCTATAGGCGGTTCATTCAAGATTTCTCAAGAATTGCAAGCCCAATGTGCAAATTATTGGAGAAAGAAGCCGAATTGGAGTTCGAGTTTGATTTCTAAGAAGCCTTTAAAAACTAAAGAAGAAGTTGACTAAAGCACTAATTCTGATCTCACCAGATTAGGAGTTACAGTTTGAGCTGATGTGTGATGCTAGTGATGTTGATGTGGAAGTGGATTTGGGTCAGAGAAGAGAAAAGGTATTTCTGTCAATCTACTATGCTAGCAAAGTGTTAAATGATGCTTAGGTTAATTATACGATTACACAGAGAGATAGATATTGGCACTTGTGTATGCATTCGACAAGTTTAGATCTTACTTAGTTGGCACTAAGGTCATTGTTCATACTGACCACACTGCCATTAAGTATTTTGTAAAAAAGAGGATACAAAACCTCAACTGATTAGGTGGATTAAGCTATTAAAATAATTTGATCTTGAGTTTTGAGATCGAAAGGGAGCTGAAAATCAAGTTGTTGGCCACTTGTCATAGCTGGAACTGAGAGAGATGCGGCCTATGAAAAGAAAGATCTTTTAGTCTTCATTCTAATGCAATTTTTTTCATCCAAATCCAACGTTTGAGTAAGGAGTTATACTCGTTTTACTTCAGACTATCAAAATAGATTTTTAGGGTCAACTTCAAATGACCATAACTCCTTGTATAGGACGAAATGGGTGGCCTAATTTATATGAAATGAAAACCCTTTGAATTTTCCTTCCAACGATACCAATTTCACCCAAATCCGATATCGGAGTAAAGAGTTATGGTCTATCTACTTTAGCTTATCTAAACAGTCCACCAAAGGACAGATTTGACATTATTTAAATTTTAAAGGCATTTTGATCATTTCCTATTATATTATGGACGGGAATATGTGTATATGTACATGTATATGAGTTCAACAACTCATTATCATCATCAATCATTGAGGAAGAACAAACCCTAGCTAAATTTGACCTTTGAATTACTGTTGATTCAACCATAGAAATTCCTACGTAATTCGAGAACAGTGTTTGTCATCTTGAGAGCTTCAAACGACACCTATTATTTGTCCAAATAGGATTGCATAATCAAGAGGGGAATTCTAAGGTATAAATATTGTTTTCCTTTGTTCTTTTCCATATATTTATGTGTGATAGAGGATTATATGTATTGGTTGTTATTGAAAGGTGATGGAAATAGAGTTATGGACTATTTTGCATGGTTTGGTTTTATTGAATTATGGAAGGTGGATATGGTAATTTAGTTAGGGAAGGTGGATGGTAATTGAGTTATGGAAGGTAGATATGGTGATATACTATTGAATTGACGATTATTTATGTCTATGGCTCAATTTGGTTTAATGGATTGGTTGGAAGGATAAATGAATCAAAACATGATATTGGAGGATGTTGTATGAATATCCATGGCATATGAATGTAATTGGTGTATAAGAGGGTTAAAGTGACACCCTTTATGGTGTAATTAAGGCTTACTACTTAACCACTAGTTTGGTGAATTCAAATAATTGAATTGTGACATTTGGTTGCTAATACTAGATTGCTATATATGTTCATTGTAGATAAGTAGTCCGAAAAGATGGGAAGTCCAATTGGGACTAGTATTGAAGGTTGACAGTTAGGTATGTAAAGCATACTCTATACCATATCTTTGGCGTGAAAGTAAACAATTGTTTTATTAAGAAAGTTTTCAGAGTTATTCAGTAATATGTGATCCATAATGGTTTTGTATGATGTTCTACGTTACCAATGAACTTGTTTCCACCCTACAAGATGTCAAGACATTCCAATACTTCCTTGTTATGAAAATCTTACATGTTTATTGAACTAATAAATGTCATAAGGTATCTGGTTACTCAAACAAGATCCATGTTCTATTAATGACTCCAAAACGTTTCATTGAAATATCAATACATTCCTACTTCATTATTATGGCATTGATGACTCCAAAACACTCCATTGATGTGCCAATGAGTTCTTATTTCATTGTTATTGCATTGATGATCTATTTATATGTCTCGTATTGATGTATCATTGTTTCAAAGTATCAAAATTGCGGTGGAGGCCGAAATAACAATCTTAAAGATTAATTGAAATAAGTGATGGATGTTCTCTCTTATGGGGTGGTATCCCATGGACATAAGCCTATCATGGGTCGATCCCTATTTATGTGTTTATGGGTGGTATTCTAGGGTCATAAGCCTATCATGGGTCGATCCCAATTGATATATACTAGAGGCAGCCTAATGGTCATAGTACTGTACAATAATGATTATAAAGATGAGAAGAACGAAGGTAAAGTGATTGAATAAATACAATGTATAGTTTGTCACAAATTCTAGTAAGTGTGGTCCGCTCCTATTACGATTTATTCACTTGTTTCTGATTTCTATTGAGCTACTATATCATATGTGATTATCTATAGCTTTACATAATCAGTACATATTTTGTACTGACGTCCCCCATGGGGGACCTGTATTTCATGTTGCTGGCACAGGTACCTCAGCTCATACACCGCACAAGTAGGAGCCAGGATATCCAGCTGCTTTTGGTGAGCTCCAATTTGCTTCGGGGCTTTCTGTGTCATATCATGTAACTTTTGGTATTGTATAGAAGTTAGTTAAATGGCGGGGTGTGTCTTAACCTTAGTTAAACTCTGTGTATTATCTAGAGGCTTTGTAGACCTAATGTATAGTCAAGTTGGTGTTTTGTTAATAGACGTGATGGCTCCAACGGCCAAGTATTGTATATACATATATATGTGTACTCGAGCTTATATAGGTGATTATTTCCTTTTATATGCGACATGATGCTGTCTGAATTTCGGTTTTTCGTAGAGTTATGCATGCGAAGTATAAGGTTATGAGCTGGTTCTTCCGAGCCTCCTCGATTATGGGTGGCAGTTCGCCCCAATAGGATTTGAGGCGTGACAAAAGTGGTATCAGAGAAGTTCGTCCTAGTGAGTCTACAAAGTCGTGTCTACGTAGAGTCTTTTTTATTGGTGTGTCGTGCACCGCATTTATAAACAGGAGGCTATGGACATTTAGGAGTTGTTTCTTTTTCTTCATGCCTTAGATCGTGCGATAGAGCCTATATTGTATATGAAGTAATAGTTGACCACTGAATCCATTTATTTCTCTTATTATAGTAATGATGCCAGTTACCAAAAGCAAGTATACCGGTAACAAAGTAGATATGCCTGCCGGAGAGGGGACTAGTAAGTCACCCACTATACGAGCTAATCAAAGTAAGGCTCCAGCTGAGCATGCATCAGAAACTTCTTCCACTCCGAAAGAAATAAGAGGCAGGAGAACTATATCCCCAGAGCCACCTATTAATACTGCTGATCAAGATCTTAGAAATGCAGTATAACTTTTGACTCGTATAATTGCTGGACAAGCTCAAGGGCAAGCCATTCCTACCATGCCTCCTACTTGTATAGATAGGGCGGCTAGCCTTCGAACACAGGATTTTCTTAAGATGAATCCTCCCACTTTTACTGGATTAGATCTTAACAAGGACCCACAGGACTTTATTGATCAAATTCAAAGGGCCATAGATATTATGCATGTAACGGGTAGAGAGACAGTGGAGTTAGTGGTGCATAGATTTAAAGGGAAGGCTATCTATTGTTACGAGGACTGGAAATGATGCAGGGGTATTGATGCACCCCCAGCTACTTCAAAAGAGTTCAAAGTGGCATTTCTTGATCATTATATTCCATTCAAGATTTGTTAGGACCGTGTAGATTAGTTTTTAAATCTTCGTCAGGGGAATATGAGCATGAGGGAGTACAGTCTCCAATTTAATTCCTTGTTGAGAGATGTTCCTAACATTGTAGCTACCATGGATGACAGAGTTCATCAATATGTGGATAGGCTGGATTCATATCTGGTTAAAGATTATACTATTGCCTCATTAAACAAAGATATGGACATAGAGAGGATCCAAGCTTTTTCACGGAAAATTAGAGATCAGAGGCAGAAGAGAAGAACACAGGAATTAGAAAGAGGATATTCCAAGAGGGCCAGATCTACAAGGCAGTTCATGGCATCCCAAGGAGGGTTCAGACCACAGTTTTCTACTAGATCACCTAGGCCATTATTTTCTTATTCTAAAGCTAGTGCCCCACCACAGTTCCAAGGGTCTAAAGGAAATCAATTTGGGCACAAAAGTGAGAGTCAGAGTTCGCGGATATTGGGGTACCAAGGGCAAGGGAGTATGATCCAATCGAGACCTCCTCGAGAAACATGCAATAAATGTGGAAGGTATAATTTGGGCGTATGTCAGCTGGGGACCAATGTTTGCTTTTGGTGCGATATGTCGAGGCATATGATGAGAGAATGCCCACGAAGGGGCATAGGGGGTATGGCATGACCTACAGGGTTATTTGTTGCATCATCATTATCGATGCCTTATCCAAGAAGGGGTGCACAACCAATGGGTCATGTTAGAGTTGATAGAGTAGCCACGAGTTCTAGCGGGGCTCAAAATCATACGTATGCTCTAGCAGATCGACAGAATTTAGAGGCATCCCCAGATGTGGTTACGAGTATGTTGTCTATCTTTTCATTCGATGTATATGACTTAATTGATCCTGATTCAACAGTATCTTTTGTTACTCCATTGGTTGTTGGAAAGTTTGAAAGAATACCCAAACTGCTAGCTAAGCCATTTGAAGTGTTCACACGGTTGGGGAATCTGTTATAGCTAAAAGGATTTACCAAAACTGCACTATAACTATTTGTGGTCGTGATATGATGGCTGATATTGTGGAGTTAGAAATGGTAGATTTTAATGTTATAATGGGTATGGACTGGTAGGCGTCTTACTGTGCCACAATTGATTGCTGCACGAAAAAGGTATATTTCCATTTTCCAAATGAATCAGTCCTTGAATGAAAAGGTGAAATTGGCGCGCCAAGAGGTAGATTTATTTCTAATTTTAAGGCAAGAAGAATAATAATTTTCAGGCAAGAAGAATAATTTTCAAGGGATACATATATCATTTAGTTAGAGTAAGGGATACAGAAGCAGAGCAACCAACTCTTCACGCTATTCCGGTGGTAAATGAATTTTCTGATGTATTTCTTGAAGATCTTCCCGGTTGCCGCCTGAAAAAGAAGTAAAGTTTGGTATTGATGTAATACCAGGTACCCAACCAATCTCTATTCCTCCATATAGAATGGACCCAGTAGAATTATAAGTATTGAAAGAGAAATTGAAAGATTTGCTAAAGAAGGGATTCATAAGGCCTAGTATGTCCCCCTGGGGAGCACCACTATTATTTGTGTACAAAAAGGATGGCTTTTTGAGGATATGTATTGATTATCAACAATTGAATAATGTGACTATTAAGAATAAATATCCTCTCCCGAGAATTAATGATTTATTTGATCAGTTACAGGGCACCAAGTGCTTTTCTAAGATGGATTTGAGGTCAAGTTACCACCAAGTGAGGCCCAAAGAGAAGGATATACCCAAGACATCTTTTCAAACATGGTATGGTCATTATGAATTTCTAGTTATGTTATTTGGGCTAACAAATGCACTCGCAGCTTTTATAGATTTGATGAATAGGGTGTTTAAGCTATTCCTGGATGTATTTGTGATAGTTTTTATAGATAATATTCTAGTTTATTATAGATCAGAAGAGGACCATGCCAGTCACTTGCCACAGGCATTGCAGACTCTTTGTGATTGTAAGCTTTATGTAAATTTCTCTAAATGTGAGTTTTGGTTAAAGTCGGTGGCATTTTTGGGTCATATTGTATCTAGTGAAGGGATAAAGGTTGATGCTCAAAAGATAGAAGCTGTGAAGAACTGGCCAAGGCCTACAACGCCTATGGAGATTCGTAGTTTTCTCAGGTTGGCCGATTATTATAGAAGGTTTGTTGAAGGATTTTCTTCCATTTCAGCACGCTTAACTAAGCTAACCCATAAAGGATCCAAATTCTAATGGAATGATGCTTGTGAGAAGAGTTTTCAAGATTTAAAGAACAAGTTGATTTCTACACCCATGTTGGTACTTCCAGAAGGCACCTAAGGGTATACAGTGTATTGTGATGCTCTCAGAATTGGTTTAGGATTTGTATTGATGCAGCATGGTAAGGTAATAGCATATGCTTCTAGACAATTGCGCCACATGAGAAAAATTATCCTACACATGATCTTGAGCTGGCAGTAGTTATTTTTGCTTTAAAGATATGGTGCCACTACTTATATAGGGTTTATGTTGATATATATACTGACCATAAGAGCTTACAATATATTTTTAATCAGAAGGATCTAAATTTAAGGAAGAAGAGATGCCTTGAACTATTAAAAGACTACGATGTTGATATCTTGTACCATCCAGGGAAAGCAAATATGATAGCTGATGCATTAAGTCATAAGGCTATGATGGAGCCTATAGAAAGGCAAGGGATGATTGAAGATCTTTACCATGTAGCTAGTTTAGGAGTTTGCCATCTTGAAACTCTGAATAAAGAGCTTATCATACATAATGCTGTGGAATCTTCATTAGTAGCTGAAGTGAAAGAGAAGCAATATGCAGATTCTATTTTATTATAGCTTAAGGAGAACATTCAGATTGCTGCGACCAACGTATTTGAGCTTACGCGAGAAGGAGTACTTCAGTGCCAAAACCAATTGTGTGTGATGGATGTAGACGTGCTAAGAAAGAAGATTATGACTGAGGCACATTGTTTATGGTATTCCATTCATCCAGGATCAACCAAAATGTATCAAGATTTGAAAGATATATATTGGTGGAATGACATGAAAAAGAGCATTGCAGAATTTGTAGCTGAATGTCTAAATTGTCAAAGAGTTAAAGTTGAGCACCAAAAACCTAGAGGTTATATGCAATGCATTGATCTTCCAACCTTGAAGTGGGACATGATCAACATGGATTTCGTTATTGGTTTGCCTCGTACATCCTTGAAGTTCAATTCTATATGGGTGACTGTTGATAGGCATACCAAATCTACATATTTCCTACCAGTCAGGACCACTTACACAGTTGAAGAGTATGCAAAGCTGTACATTGAAGAGATAGTCCAATTACATGGAGTGCCAATTTCTATTATTTTAGATAGGGGAACCCAATTTACTGCAAACTTTTGGAAGTCTTTTCAGAGGTGTTTGGGAACACAAGTGAAGTTGAGTATAACTTTCCACTCTCAAACAGATGGACAAGCAAAATATACCATCCAAATACTTGAAGATATACTACGAGCTTGTGTAATAGCTTTTAAGGGAAACTGGGATGATCATTTACCTCCTATTGAGTTTACCTACAATAATAGCTATCATTCAACTATCAAAATGGCACCATATGAAGCTTTATATGGAAGAAAGTGTAGATCACCAATAGGATTATTCAAAGTGGGTGAAATTATTTTGTTCGGACCGGATCTTGTTTATCAAGCCATATAAAAGGTTAAAGTTATTTAGCAATGATTGAAAATAGCCCAAAGTTGACACAAGTCAGATGTGGATAGTAGAAGGAGAGGGCTAGAGTTTTCTATAGGTGATTGGGTATTTTTTAAGGTATCACCAATGAAAGGGGTAGTGAGATTTGGCAAGAAAGGGAAGTTGATTCCACGTTATATAGGCCCGTATAAGATCACTCAAGGTTTGGACAAGTTGCATATGAATTAGAGCTACCCCAAGAGCTCTCATCAGTACAACCAGTATTTCACGTGTCAATGCTTCAAAACTGCATCGGAGATCCATCACATATCACTTCTAATGAGGATGTACAAGTTGTGGAAGATCTTACCTATGAGGAAGTTCCTATTGCTATTCTAGATCACCTAGTTAAGAAGATGAGAAATAAAGAGATAGCATCTGTGAAAGTACATTGGAGAAATCTTCAAAGGGAAGAAATTACATGGGAAGCTGAGGAAGCAATGAAATCTAAGTGCCCTCATTTGTTCAAAGATGAAGAGGAAGTTCAAGAAATGGAGTTAGAACATTAACAAGTATGTTTTTTTATATATATGCATAGTATTTATGTGATGATATGAATATTAATGATGGACTTGAACTTGTTTCGGTTGAATAACTATGCTAAAATTTGAGGACAATGTCCTAAAGAAGGGGAGGATGTAACACCCTGTATTCAAGTACGTGTATTGGCATATTCTAGTACGTGTATTGGTCTTATATATATGGAATTAATTTTTTTTATTTAATTTATACCAAAATTTGTCCATCGATGGATCCATGCAAAGGTTATTGAATAAGCTTTCCAACGATATAAAGATTTCCAAAAATGGATAGGTTTCGAATATAATCGAGCATGTTCGAAACTATAAAATGGTGGCCGGAATATTTGGGAATAGTAAATGTGTAGGAAAATTTGCAGCACATAAACTACTGAGGCCAGCTGAATTTTTGGGTCAACATCGAATGATCATAACTCCCTTAATATAATAAACTGGGAGATCTGCAACCTTTGAAAATAAAGATATTTGATTCTTCTTTCCAATGCAATTGGTTTCATCTAAATCCAACGTCTGAGTAAGGAGTTATACTCGTTTTACTTCAGCCTATCAAAACAAATATTTAGGGTCAACTTCAAATGACCATAACTCCTTGTACAGGATGAACTGGGTGGCCTACTTTATATGAAATGAAATCCCCTTTGAATTATCCTTCCAATGATACCAATTTCACCTAAATCCGATATCGGAGCAATGATTTATGATCGATCTACTTTAGCTTAACAAAATAGTCTACCAAAGGACATATTTGACATTATTTAAATTTTATAGGCATTTTGGTCATTTCTATTATATTATCGACGGGAATATATGTATATATACATGTATATGAGTTCAAAAACTGATTTTCATCATTAATCATTGAGGAAGAACAAACCCTAGCCAAATTTCACCTTTAAATTACTTTTGATTCAACTGTAGAAATTCCAAAGTAATCTGATAACTACGTTTGTCATCTCTAGATCTTCAAACGACACCTATTATTTGTGTAAATAGGACTGCATAATCAAGAGGTGAATTCTAAGGTATGAATATTGTTTTCCTTTATTCTTTTCCATATGTATATGTGTGACAGAGGATTATATGTATTAGTTTTTATTGAAAGGTGATTGAAATAGGGTTATGGACTATTTTTCATGGTTTGGTTGTATTGAATTATGAAAGGTGGATATGGTAATTCAGTTATGGAAGGTGGATATGGTAATTGAGTTATGAAAGGTGGATATGGTGATATACTATTGAATTGATAATTATTTATGTCTATGGCTCAATTTGGTTTAATGGATTGGTTGGAAGGATAAATGAATCCAAACTTGACATTGCAGGATATTGTATGAATATGCATGGCATGTGAATGTAATTGGAGTATAAGAGGGTTAAAGTGACACCCTTTATGGTGTAATTAAGGCTTACTACTTAACCACTAGTTTGGTGAATTCAAATAATTGAATTGTGATGTTTGGTTGCTAATACTAGATTGCTATATATGTTCATTGTAGATAAGTAAATCAAAAATATGGGAAGTCCATTTAGGACTAGTATTGAAGGTTCATAGTCAGGTATGTAAAGAACACTCTATTCCATATCTTTGGCATAAAAGTGAACAATTGTTCTATTAAGAAAGTTACCAAAGTTATACAGCAACATATGATCCATAATGGTTTTGTATGATGTCCTACTTTACCAATGAACTTGTTTCCACCCTACAATATGTCAAGACATTCCAATACTTACTTTTTTTTTCAAATCTTACATATTTATTGCACTAATTAATGTAAGAAGGTATCCGGTTACTCAAACAAGATCTATGTGCTATTAATGACTCCAAAACATTTCATTGATATACCAATAAGTTCCTACTTCATTATTATGGCATTGATGACTCCAAAACATTTCATTGATGTGCCAATGAGTTCTTACTTCATCGTTATGGCATTGATGGTCTATTTATATGTCTCTTATTGACATATCATTGTTTCAAAGTATCAAAAATGCGGTGGCGACAAAAATAACAATCTCAAAGATTAATTGAACTAAGTGATGGAAGTTCTCTCTTATCGAGTGGTATCCCAGGGGAATAAGCCTATCATGGGTCAATCCCTATTTATGTGTTTATGGGTGGTATCCCAGGGGCATAAGCCTATCATGGGTCGATCCCAGTTGATAAGTACTGGAGGCAGCCTAATGGTCACAGTACAGTACAGTAATGATTACAAAAATGATAAGAATAAAGGTAAAGTGGTTGAATTAATACAATGTACAGGTTGTCACAAGTTATAGTAAGTGTGGTCCACTCCAATTACGATTTATTCACTTGTTTCTAATTTCTATTGAGCTCCCCTATCATATGTAATTATCTACAGCTTTACATACTCAGTACATATTTTGTACTGATGTCCCCCATGGGAGACTTGCATTTCATGCTGCAGGCACAGGTACCTTAGCTCATACACTGCACAAGTACGAGCCAGGATATCTAGCTGCTTTTGGTGAGCTACAGTTTGCTTTGGGGCTTTCCGTGTCATATCCAGCCACTTTTGGTATTGTGTAGAAGTTAGTTGTATGGAGGAGTGTATCCCGACCTTAATTAAACTTTGTGTATTATCTAGAGGCTTTGTAGACCTAATGTACAGTCATGGTGGTGTTTTGTTAATAGACGTGATGGCTCCAAAGGCCAAGTATTATATATGCATATATATGTGTGCTCGAGCTTATACATGTGATTATTTCCTTTATTATGCGACATGATGCTGTCCGAATTTCAGGTTGTCATAGAGGTATGCATGGGAAGTATAAGGTTATGAGCTGGTTCTCCCGGGCCTCCTCGATTATGGGTGCCAGTTTGCCCTAATAGGATTTGAGGCATGACAGTACCTTCCTGATTCCACTACACAATAAAGAAAGAAATTACTTTATAATTCTAGTGCTTATATTTGGGACAAACCTTATCTCTTTAAATAGGGTCCAGATAGGGTTATTCATAGGTGTATTCTAGTGGATGAATTTTCAAAAGTGCTCAAAGATTATTACTTATCTCCTTATGGTGGAAATCATGGGGGTGAGAGATCTGCTAGGAAAATAATACAATCAGGTTTATTCTGCCCTACATTGTTTAGGTATGCAATTGCTTTTGTGAAGAAATGTGACCTATGTCAAATGTTAGGCACTATATCTAAGGATCATGAGATGCCCCTCAATAATATTTTAGAATTTGAAGTTTTGATGTTTGGGGGATCAATTTCATGAAACGAATCTTGTAGCGGTTGAATAGTCTCTAAATGGGTGGAGCTATGGCGAGTCCGACTAATGAAGCAAGGGTGGTGCTGAAATTTATGAAGAAGAATATATTTTCCAGATTTGGTACACCTAAAGCGATAATTAGTGATGGATGTACCCACGTTATCAACACTTGGGTCAAAAATCTTCTTGCTAAATATGGTGTTAGGTACAAGGTTGCTACTGCGTACCATCCCCAAACTAGTAGACAAGTTGCGGTGTCTAACTGAGAGATTAAGCAGATGCTTCAGAAGACTATGAATGTAGCAAAAAGATTGTGCAGAGAAGTTAGATGATGCTCTTCAGGCTTATAGAATAGCTTATAATATGCCGATTGGGAAATCCCCATATCACTTGGTTTATGGTAAAGCATGTCATATGCCTGTGGAGCAGGAACATCAAACATATTGGGCTATAAAAAAGCTGAATCTTAAGATACTGCCGCAAGGGAGAAGCTGTTACTACAGCTGAATAAGGTTATTGAGTTTGGGCTTCACGCCTACAAAAATATAAGACTATACAAGGAGAAAACCAAGAGATGGCATGATAAACAAATTCAATAGAGAGTATTTTAACCTAGATAACTTGTTTAGTTGTTCAATTTAGGGCTTATGTTGTTCATGGGTAAAATGTAATTGAAATAGTTTGGACCTTTTCAGGTGGTGTGAATGACACCTCATGGAGCTATAGATTTATGGAATAAAGAGATGATGGAGCAGTTCTTTGTGAATGGACAACGAGTTAAACATTATTGGGCTGATCATCTGGATAAGCACAAGGAGTCGATCACTTTTGTTTAGGGGTTAAACTGAGTTGAGTCATGCCATAACATAAAATAAGGTGATGTGTGGGAGACAACCCACAAATGTAATGTAATAGGTATTTTAATTTTTAGTAGCTGAAGCGCAAAAAGAAAAATTACAAAATGATGAGTCATGCCACGACCAAAAATAAGGCGCTTGGTGGTAGGCAACCCACTTTACTTATATGATTTTGTTGTTATTGGTTGATGTGCAGAAATGAAAATTTTGGTGGAGAAAGAGAAGATGAGAAGATGATGAACATGAGCCTTTGAGTAAGTAAGTAGGTGATTCGTGGGGAGAAAAAGGTAAAGGGTAAGAAAAGATGCATAAAAGTATGGGAAATTTAGCGTCTTAAAATTTTTTGGATACGAATTCCAGTGGACCGATGCTATCTTGATGGATCGTATCGATGTGCATCATGCCCACACTATAAAAAATTCTAAAGCTATTTCCAATAAACCGACAAGATTCTAATGCTTCGCGTCAGTCCTATCAATGCGGTAAGCCTCGTGCCGCGTCGGTTGCCATGTAGGCAACACTTAGACTAAATTTCTAATGTTACGTCTAGTGAAGCGATACGAACATGATGCATCACATCTATTGTTCAATGCAAAACCAAATGCATCGCGCATGCTAAACATGACACATCGTGTTAACTGTTCAATTCTAGGAGACCTCTACATATATGACTAACCTATTCACCCATTTACCCTAAACCTAACACCGCTACCGCCCCTAAATTCCCTTAAATTAAAAATCAATTTTTATTCTTGTGGTGCAAAATTCATCCTTTATTTTCCTACGTCCTTTATTTACTAAAAGTTGTTTTATATGGTAAATAATGATTAGGATGCTCAATAGTTAGTGATGAAGGCCATAAAATTATTTTGATTTGTGGAATTGAGATGATATATGGCATGTCTAAGTGAAATAGTAACAATAATTGTGTAGGTTTAGGATTTTATTTGAGCTATGACTTATAAATCTCTGGTGGTGGACTATTGAAATTTTTTTGACTGCTCTGAGTTGTTGTGGTATATTTGCATGAATTACTATAAGCTATGTCAAGATTAGATTGTTGATGTGCCTGTTAAAGTGATGAAGTACACTTTCAAAGTGACTTCGTTTCTAAATAAATGAGTTAATTTGCTGAATCATGGGTAAATTTCAAGAATATTAGAATGATGATGTTCAATATATGATGGAAACTAAATGTGGGGTGAATACCTATGTCACAATAGCTTAGTGGTAGCTATGAGGGACTGAAGTTACCGAGGTAAAGAGAGGTGATGCAGTCATAATTGGAGCTTTCTATGTGATAAATATTCATTCATATGTCTTTGAGCTAAGATTGTGAACTATGCCAACTTCTTTGTTTGTTTATACTAAATAACTGATGCTTGGACGTGTAAAATAAAAAAGGGGAAGTTTGGGTACCCTAGTTCATTTATATACAAAACTGTGCTAGCAATAAAGTGTGGGGTAAATTTCATACATAGTGGTAGTTAGATTTAAAGGTGCTTGTTTTATATATTTTGTTCTCTATTATGTTTAATAGGTACAATGTCAAGCAGCCTCCAACAAAGAAGCAAAGTGAAAAATGCAGCTGGACCATTTGAGCCTAGGAAAAATAGGAGCCATGAAGCTAACCGAGTTCCTGCAGCCCCACATATTCCTAGGGGCCAAAATAGTTTTGGAACAAAGGTTGTGGTCGCGGCAGGACTAAAGTGGTACTCTCAGTATAAAGAGTCCAAATATTCAGCCGATCAATTTATCAATAGGGCGAGTTTGATGAAAGAATATCCCTCTATGGTGAGAAAGATCAAGGCCCAACACATAAGTTTTCTCTTTGAATAGTTGGATGTATGCTATTTTAGCCTAGAGTGGGAATATTATGCAAACTAGAACTCAAAAGATTCTGAAGTCAAGGTACGTGGTCATGTGACAACTTTCACTGTAAACATTGTTAATAAGCCATTAGAAGCACCTATGTGGATTTAGATCCATTGAAGACAATAATCATTGACCCATCTTATCAGCATATTTGTCGTCTCCTATGCAGCACTTAATCTATGGTGAGGTGAATTCGCCATAAAGAAGAAGTATGCATGTATCAATTCCATTTGGTCATATGAACAGGGAGTCACGTCTAGGGGCCAGAATCATCTATGCATGTCTTGTTCATAGGAAACATATGATGAAGGTAACCCGTGATAGGGTGTGTCTTATTTATGCCTTGATGTATGATGATGTGGATGTGAATGTGGATACCGATATTTTTTAGTGATGCGGAAGGTCTAATTCTTAGGGGGTCGAAGATATGGGTTTGGTGGGCTACTTACCAATTTTTTGAGGAAATAAGGTACGCCAGAGGAGAAGGCAGATTATTTACCTTCTATTGGTGGTAGGCCACTTGATATTTCTAGCACCAAAGGACCAGCTCATCATGGTGTGAATTTGACTATGCCCGAGCATAATGCTCGCACTGATGAGATCATAGCCCGTATGTATGGTCTAACTATGCTGCAGTTGAGGACTTGAGGGGGGAAGGGGGTCCAACCACCCAATAGGAGATTCACATGGTACAACTTGACTACCCATTAGGACCTCATACTCGGACGTTGGTGCACATTGGGCCTGACTTTTATGAGCCGATTGATAGTGATGTCCACATAGATAAGAAGAGGCACATGGCTTTTTCTTATGATGAGTCCGAGGAAGAGGAGCAGTCTTATGATGTAGATTCTAGTGATGACTTGGATGATGATGATCGTGTTGATGTTGATGCTGATGAAATCATTATCAGCGGGGATATCTATGGTGATATTCGACTAAGCAAGGAGTACGACGCCACCCTGCCCTATGTTTATAGTTGGCAATGGGAAAGTACTCTATTTAAGTGTGGGTGGTTGGTCGTTAATCATCTTCATCTTCATCTCTTTTTTTCATCTCTTTTATTTATCTGAACATTTTTAGTTTTTGGTTGTGTTAGTTGAACAATTTTTATATTTGGTTTTTATGTTTGTGGATGTAAGTTGACAATATTTCCCTTTTTGGCAAATGCTTTATTTACTGTATTTTATTTTCACTCTTTGTGGTAATTTTTAGATTACATGTATTATGTGTGCCTTTTTTGGAAATTTCAAAGTCATATTTAGTGCCTTCACCTATAATAGATTGATAACGAGTGCCTTTTTTGGCAATTTCAACTTCATATTTAGTGCCTCTCCCTATGATGGATGGATGAAGACAGTCTTAAAGGGAGTGCATCTTTAGAAGTTGAGTAAATGATACGACCCTAATAGCGACATTTGAAAAATATTGTGTTAGGCAATGATTTTTTTTATTGGATAAATTTTTTTAAAAAAATAAAGAGATATTTTTAGATGTTAAATCCCAACAAGTGTAGTTTGATTTGATCTGCTTAATGTTGAATTTGATAAGGTGCAAGATCAGAAACCGTAAGAATCAGACTTGATTCTTAGCATGCACCAAGCAAGTGAGTATTTTTTTATATTCTACATGTAAAGGATTGATTAGAAATTGTCCGGTGTGTTTACAAAAAAAATTAAAGGGTGTTAGATATAGAAAGTGATTTAGGCATTTCTTTGTTAACAAAATTGTAAAGATTTTATTTATGTACCCTTGTGCTTTAATTTAGTTAGCCTTGTTGAGCCTATAGCCTGATTTTTTTGGTAGCCTCATCCGTAGCCAAATCCTTTCTTTGATAGACCTTTATTAGATCCTTATTTCCTAAGCAATTTAATGCAGACAATGGAATAAGAGGGAATGGAAATATAAAGAAGGAAAAAGGTAAAAGTAAAGACCTTGAAAAGTGTTCGTTGTGCATTTAATTGTGACGGTTAGGAGTTAGGAAAAGTGTGATGAAAATTCCAGTTTTTGTTATCTGGATTTTGTGTTACAATGAACCTATTTTGGCCCTGGTCTTTTAAGGACAATGTGCACCTCAACTAAGGAAAATTGCTTACGTAGAGGGTGGCTACTATAGGGGTGCATAATAAGAAATGAGGTATGAAGAAAACCTGAAATTGAATTATGACATAACAAAAAATACTCCTACCCTGTAGTGTTGTTAATGTCCTTAGAAAGAGTTAGGTGAAACAATGAATGTGTAAAGATAATGAAATTAAAAGTTCGGTTGACAAAACTGTGATTTTCCTAGAAGGTGGTTATGTATTAAAGTTCTTAGAGAGATTAGTCACTATTTTCCAAATAGTTCCTACCTTTCCTTTAGCTGGCATTACAACCATAAAAAGACCTAGTTGATCCTACATTTCCACATCTGACTATTAGTGAGTATTACACTAAGGGTAAGCCTATGGTTCATCACCTATTATGTAAGAATTCTTTGTTGAGAGCGAGTGATTGAATTAAAATATTCCCCGCCTAATTAAAATTGTTAAATTATTATTGATATGGGGGAAAACTTTTTTGTTGTGAGGGTGCACGCAGATGAAAGTTCAAATTACTTATGTAGTATCTTTATTTCGTTCTTTTGTTAAGTTTGCCAACGAATTGAAAGTTATTTATAGGACAACAAAGTGTGAAATAAAGTGTTCATATGCCCAACACAAGCATGACTCTTAGGTTTTGATTAGAATGTTTGATGATTATGCTGCTTGAAGTTGTTTAAGGATGAACAAGGTTTTAAGTATGGAGTGGTGATTGTGAGCATATTTATTTGTCCAAACACTACTATTTACCCATATTTAAACTTGTTTTGAGAATAAAAAATTGTGCTAATTATATTGAATTGTGAGTTAATTGTGTTTCGTGGCAAACCGATGTGATTAGAGATACATGGTAAATTTTCCATGCATTTGGAAGAAAATTGGATACACATCATGAAGAAGTGAAAGACCATGTGGATCAAAGTAAAAAACATATGGAGATGCATGAAAATAAGGACAAAAGAAAAGAGCTGAGGATTGATGAAAATAAAGAAAGGAATTGGAAAAACATTCCAGTGACACGATGCTATCTCAACGTGTCGCATCGACAGGAAATATGTGTGCCTTTGCAAAAATTTGAAGAATAATTTCTAGTGCATCGACGCGATGTCAATGCATTGTGGTGATGCATAACTTTTGTGCCTTAGAAAGTTCTTCTTCTGCAACTTCTAGTGCATCGTCACGATGTCAACGTTTCGTGTCGATGCTTAAAGTTTTGACACAGTCAAATTTAGAGGAGTAAATTCCAGTGATACGATGCGATGTCAATGCATCGCATTGTGTGGTGAAGAACTTGACTTAGTCTAATTTTTAAAGGTAAATTCCAATGCATCTACGCGATGTTGATGGGACGCATTGGCTGTGTTGATGCAATTACCGATGCATCATTTCACGTCTTTAAATTGGTGAAATTGTATAAAAGGAACATGTGAGCACAATTCCAAACACTTTTGCCAAGTATAGCCATGGCGAAAAAGCATAGAATTCTTCCTTTTAGGGTTATTTTTATTTCTTTTGAACTTCTTTACCTTAATACTATTTTGGGCATGATTAATTACTTATTTTTGATGGTTAATTCTAACATGAGTGGCTCAATATCCTTGTTCTGGGGTTGAGGTCAAGAACATGATTACTCTTTGATATTCTTCATAGTAGTTTCTTTTTGGATTATCATCTGGGTTGTTCTTAATTTCTTGAGCTTACTATTTTAATGCTTGAACGTCATTAGAATAAATTTATATTTCTATGTGAATTCGAGAGGAGAATTGTAGAGTAGAATGAGGAAATTAAGGAGCAAGGTTCTTACTCTATTATAAAATAAGGGGTCTGAATTAGCATCTAGGATAAGGATATACCTAGACGCCTTGTTTGGTTCAATTACAAGGAGAGTACTTAATGAATCTACAAGAATTATTGTATCTCTATAGGAGTTGTAGCTGCAATATTTAATAGATAGAAGATTTGAGGTCGGGAGACGAAAATCGTGGCTTAAACCTTGCGAACCAACAACCCGATATCCAATAAGACTGTTATCAAAATAGATATTTGTATGATTATTTCGAAAGCCTCAACCCTGGACTCCTTATCATTATTATTTACAACCGTTGCTTGCTTTGCTTTAGTCATAAACTTTTATTTCTAATTAACTACTTTATATTCTTATTCTCAAGGTCAAAATCATCTTGATACTTTAAACACATAATACTAATTATCTAAAACTAAAGGTTCGTTAAATTTCTAGTTGCTTAGTCCTCATGGGAACGATATCTGATTGTCTAAGTCCTATATTATTTGTATGATCACGTGCACTTCTGTGTGCGCCTGAGTCGCAATATGGGGCACACCAGTTTTGTTCGTGGGTTAGAAAGATGGTTCTCTTAGTTAGTCTATGACTACCGTCAGTTGTACTAAGTAACAATCAAGAACAAATACCCACTTCCTAGAATTGATGACTTGTACGACCAGCTTTGTGGTGCCAATTATTTTTCTAAGATAGATCTCAAATCCGGCTATCATCATCTCATAGTGAGAGAATCTAACATTCCAAAAATAGCTTTTAGAGCTTGGTATGGTCACTTTCAGTTGCTAGTCATCTCCTTTGGTCTCACGAATTCCCCAACAGCCTTCATGGACTTAATGAACCAAGTTTTCAGTAGTAGTTGGACATATTTATAATAGTCTTCATTGGTGACATTTTTGTCTACTCCTATAATGAAAATGATCATGCAAACCACATCAGGATATTGATGCAGACTCTGAGAACCCATCAGTTGTTCACTAAATTCAGTAAGTGCGAATTTTGTCTATGATCAGTAGCTTTCCTTGGCCATATTATTTTTAATGATGGCATTAGAGTTCATCCTCCAAAGACCAAAGTGGTGATAAACTGGCCTAGACCTATTTCTCTGTTAGATATCAGGAGTTTTTTGCATTTGGCTGGCTACTAACGGCAGTTTGTTGTAGGGTTTTCATCATTGCATCCCCCATGTCAAGATTGTCTTAGAAGAAAGTTATGGTTCAGTGGTAAGATTTGTGTGAATAGAGTTTTCAAGAGTTGAATACTTGACTTACCACAACCCCAGTTCTGACATTTCCAGATGGTGCAGATGGGTTTGTTTTGTACTGTGATGCTTCCAGAGTTTGTTTGTGGTGTGTTTTGATGAAGAAGGGTGAGGTTGTGACCTATGCCTATTGACATCTTAAGCCTCATGAAAAGAATTACCCTACCCATGATCTTGAGTTAGAAGTTGTTATGTTTGCATTGAAGATTTTGAAACTCTATTTATATGTAGTGCATGTTGATGTGTTCATATATAACAAAAGCTTACAGTATGTGCTTTCGTAGAGGGATTTGAATTTGCATCAGAGAAGATGGTTAGAATTGTTGAAAGATTATGACATGAGTGTTTTTTACCATATGGGAAAGGTCAATGTAGTGGCATATGCCCTATGTTGATTATCTATGGGTAGTGTTTCTCATGTTAAAGATGATAAGAAGAAGTTGGTTGGAAAAGTTCATCAGCTTTCAAGATTATGTATTCGTTTGGTTGATTCAACTGAGGGTAGTGTTGGGGTTCAGAATAGTTCGGAATCTTCTTTTGTTGCCGAAGTTAAAGAAAACTAGGATAGGGATCTTAGTCAGTTGAAGCTAAAGAAGTCAGATAGAGATCTGAAAGAAGAGGTTTACTCTTAAGGGGGAGATAGCATGTTGCGTTGCTAGGGTAGACTGTATGTCCCGTGTGATGATAAGTTGAAACAGTGAATTCTTACAGAAGCGCATGGTGCACATTACTCGATTCATATAGGGGCCACGAAGATGTTCCTTGATTTATGGGAAATCTATTGGTTGAGTTGGATGAAGAAGGATATTGCAGGGTTTTTGGCCAAGTGCTTCACTTCTCAACAAGTTAAGATTGAATATCAGAAGCTTAGTGGGTCTATGCAGGAGTTCAACATTACCACTTGGAAGTAGGAAGTAGTGAAAATGGATTTTGTGACATATTTGCCTCGTACTCGTCATCAACATGATTCAATTTGTGTCATTATAGACAGGATGACCAAGTCCCCCATTTCATGCCAGTCCATACTTCCCTTTCAACCGAGGACTATTCTAGGCTCTATATCAGAGAGTTGGTTAGGTTGCATAGTGTTCTATTGTCTATCATTTCTGAGAGAGGTACGCAGTTCACCTCTCATAATTGGAAAGATTTTTAGAAGGGTCTTGGTACCCATGTTTACCTCAGTACATCCTTACATGCTCAAATAGATAGTCAGGTAGAAAGGACCAATCAGACCCTTGAGGATATGTTAAAATCGTGTGTAGTTGACTTTAAAGGCAGTTGGGATGACCACTTGATTTTGATTGAATTTGCATATAGTAATAGCTATCATTCCAATATCCAGATAGATCCGTTTGAGGCTCTATATGGGAGGATATGTAGATCTCCGATTGGTTGGTTTGAAGTAGGTGAGGTTAAGGTAGTAGGGCCTGACTTGGTTTTTGATGCTTTAGAGAAAGTACAGTTGATCAGGGAGAGACATGAGAAAGCCTAGAGCCGACAAAAATCATATACAGATGTAAGAAAGAAAGATCTTGACTTTGAGATTGGAGATTTTGTATATATAAAGATGTCTCCCATAAGAGGGTAAAGAGGTTAGGTAAGAAAGAGAAGCTTCGTAACCGATATGTTGACCCTTACAGGATTTTGAGTCTTTTCGTAAAGGTAGCTTATGAACTTGAGTTGCCTGCAGACTTACCATCAGTGCACCCAATATTCCATATCTCTTTGTTGAATAAGTGAATTGGAGACCCAACAGTTGTTGTTTCCTTACAAAGAGTAGATGTTCAGAACAACATTTCTTACGAAAAATTCCAGTCGAGATCCGTGATTGACAAATTTTTAGATTAAGGAACAAAGAAGTTCCCATAGTAAAAGTTCTTTGGCGAAATAAGTCCATTGAGGGATCCACTTGGGAAGAAGAAAGAGATATGTGGACCATGTACCCTCATATTTTCTCCGCGAACTCAGACTCAGGTTAAGGTAACAATCTTCTTAGAATTTCTCCTTTCCATGCTCAGTTTCAGCTGCATATCATTCTTATGTTAGTTATGCATTCACATAATCAGTTCACTCATGTGTCATGTTTCAAACTAAGTCATATAATCACATTTTGATCTTCTTTATTCATCATGTAATCAATGTTCCTCAGTGCTATCAGATTAGCCAATCTCATTAGAGGATGAATGTTCCCAACGGGGAGATATTGTAATACCCCAAAAATCCAAACCAATATTAGAACCATATTTGATGCTCAAGCTATTTACATTGTTGTTGTTTGATAGTTTTATGAGTTATTTTGATGTATATTAAAGCCTAAAATAACTCCTAGCTATTGGACGAATCAAAATATTCCTTACCAATTGAGTTTAGCGGGATGAATGTTGCTTTATTCAACTTCAAACAAGCATATCTTTTACTCTACTCAAAATTTTATAGGTCAAGACTCAACAAATGATTGAAAAGTAAATTGTCTTTCCAACGACACTAATTTTGCCTTGGTCCAATACTCAGGTGAGAACTTAAAGCACTTTTAGTGAAAAACAGTAGCCCAACGCGATAAGGCCAGATTGCGCTGATGGCCAAAATCACGTTCGTCCATTTCCAATGGACCAATACGGTAACAACACGTTGCGACAAGGTTCAATTTTATGTTATTAGGGTACCGCGATGCTGCCGCATCTCTCCAAGATTCAAGTTCAGAATCATCTATTTCCAATGGTGCAATGGGATAGCACTGCGTTGTTCTGTTGGATAAAATAAGGATTGACCTTTTTCCAGTGGCCCGACGTGATAAGCACCGCATCATGCTGAAGGCCAAAATCGGGATATTTAATTCATGATTTAAATTTCCATGGACCATTTGGGATTTTCCGATAGCCCCAAACTCATCCAAAACACGTAATTAAAACCATAAAGGGCCATTATGTGCCCCATTATTCATAATTCCTCTCCAAGAATCTAATCTTCTCTTAAGAACAAAAATTAACCTTCAAGAATCAAGATCAATTCTCAAGAAAAACCCCAAGAACTCCCACGAATTAATCAACGCAGGTATGTTAAGTGTCCATCTATGGGTTCCTTTCACCCATGGTGTCCAAGTATTCACTTCTAAATTGAATTTTGTGATCTTTAAAAGTTACCATAATTTTAAATTGTGATTTTAACCATGAACCCTCATGAATTGTAATTCTATATCATGTTTACATGAAATTGTTGTTATTATAAAACCCCACATGTTTTAATGATGTTTTTCACTGATTTAAATCATAACTAGTGTTGTTGAGGTTTAATTCATGCTATTTCTACAAGCTTTTAACTATTCCCATGCTTAGCTTAAACCATGGATTACAAGTGTTTGATGAAATGTCTACAAGAATGAATTTTGAATAAGGCTTTCATATTATGTCCTCTATGTTTTAGTACTATTTTGCTAATATTGCCATCGAGTCCTTAGGGTTACGAATACCTAAAATCATAGATGTTTACTTCATCTCAGTATCTTCAGAATAGTTTCATAATAGATTATGAGCATTATTAGTTTAATCAGTCATCATAATCAGTTAAACTTAGAAAAGTTCAGTATTTCTGGTCAGTTCAGTTGTGAGTAAGATCTAGTACCGAGCAAGTACAGGGATGGCAGCTTATCCATCAGATGGCAGACTCGGTAGTAGTAGTATCTATACACTAGAACTACATAGCCAATGTAGGATATGAGGAGTCACCCGTCAGTTTAGGCTTGACTACCTCGCAGGGGTTACACGTCAATTTAGGCTGGACACCCTTAGTCCTTTAGGATAGTACCTCAATGGATCAACAGAGCTAGTATTAGTACCCGTGGCACGGTACCGACACCTTCCAACTGGGGTCACAAATGTGAGCCCAATTTTCTCTTTGGGGCATTTTGGTTAGATGATAACTCCCACAGCCTTAGTTCAATAGTTAGTACACATTAGTTTAGTCTTGCATTGACCATAGAGTACAGATATCAGTTATTCATTATCAGATTTTAGTATTTTAGTTTACATATTATATTTAGAACATGTTTTAGGCTTGGTCATGCACTCTCAGTATTTTTAGATTTCATGCATTTTATTCAGTACCTCATGCTATTCATTCACTCAGTTATTACTTATGCACATAAAACTATGCATATCAGCCTACCTCATTTAGCATACTAGTATATTCAAAGTACAGATCGCATACCCCTTTCTTGTGCTATAATGTATCATATCATAGGTTCGAACGCTCAATTGTCAGATCACGCATAGACCTTCCAGATTATCAACAGTAGAAGTGGTGAGTCCTCATATTTTTAGGACAGACTATATTTATTTGACACTTTTAGTTCAGTAGTTAGATTTAGTTAGTTGGGGGCCTATCCCATCAACTCTTATTCTTTCAGTTTAGAGGCTTTTAGAAACTTCAAACAGACAGTTAGTGTATCTTTATTTTATCAGTTTTAGATAGTTGTTTTCTAGATATATGATAAAGAAATGTTTTTTGTATTTAAAAATGTGTGGCATCTTTAGATATTATTCCTATGTTTTTTTTTTATTATTATTCAGCGCTCATAGTAGGTACCAGCTCATGGGTTAAATTGTGGTCCCTCAGGACTGTAAGCATCGTGTGGCACTAGGGGTGTACTCTCGGGGTGTTACAGCTATACACCCTTAAAATAGACTCTACTAGACACATATTTCTGGACTCCTATGTGACCATGAACCTAGGGCACATATACTAATCTTGCACGACCTGTACAAGGGCCTAGTCGTATCGTGTGCCTCAAGCCCAATCGGGACAAGAGACTATCCCCAATACCCAACCATAAATACCCTACATCTGATGTCTAATGAATTCCAATTATATAACATAATAATATTGAACAATCATAAATCAAATACAGTCAAACAGTATCATCCCTAATACCAATACCAGTGCAAAGGCTAACACCAATACCAATACTGGTTATGCCAACACAAAGTAGTCTCACAACGCCTCTATCCGAAATCAAAACAACATCTGGTCTAGACATGCGTACGATAATAACCAAAAACTAAAGTCTAAGAAATAAGAAAAGTATGTAGAGATGTACATAACATGAAATGGAGTCTTCCGAAATATGAAAGATCACCTCTTAAATCCGACTTAAAGTTATCCCCGATCCAAGTTACTGAGCAAGAGGATTAGTATGGCTAGTTCCTCCATCACATGGGGATACAACACCCAAAGATGATTTAGTGCGTGAATGCTAACACGTATTCACGAATAAGGAGAAAATAATTCCATCATTAAAAACCAAAGTAATCAATCATAATGAACCCCATACATATATACATATATAGCATACTAGGGAAAGGATCTGGATGTAGCATGCATTTAAAACCTTTTACCTGGGTTTGTATAGCTTTAGCATCATAATCCACCCACGTGCTATATGGGTCTAGTGTTACCCCCTGAATAGGCCCAATACATATAGCCATATGAACCAAAGATATCAGAGGTGTCGAGGATTCCTATGTACCATTTCCCTCTCTATGATACATATATACAAATATATCTTATGGGATTCCTATGTATCCTCCAAGTATATGGTCACCATGACCAACCCTCATGTTGGAAAATATGAGTTTCCAATGTCTATCTATTGGACTCAAACCTTCATGGTAAGCTGTCACAACCCGCTATTATTACCCAATTAATACCATTATCACATAACCAACCAACCAATTCCAAAATTTATTAACTTAGGCTTTATAAAGTAGTTTAGTCATACTAACTATAGGTTGCAAGCAATTTCATTATACAACAGTTAGGGGATTGTCATGTACCCCACATGATTACTAAGTAAACAAAAACCATGGCAAACAAGGCCTTTCCGAATCATTTAAAACCAACAAAACCAATTTAAGTTCTATAACCACGTTATGCAATACCCTCCCCAGACCCTACTAGGTGGGAATACACTGGGTATTTTGTTGTTGTAGTTCTACCACATTATACAATACAATAGTTTCAATAAATGTCAACTATGTGACAAAACCATTCTTTTAGCTATTTTGACAAACATGTTGAGGGCATATAGTTTCCAATACCAAAAATAAGAACCAATTGACCATTCACATGAAAACACATCTTCAATTCTGCAATTTTAACATGAAAACAATAAGAAAACCATGGGAAATAATATTCATCCATTAACAACAAAAATTTCCAACATACAATTCAAAACCAAATAATACCCACAATTAAATCATGAAAACCATTCGTTAAAACATGAATTTAGTTGAACGAATAATGAGGGAGGACTAACATGCCTTAGATACCAAAGAAAACGGAGAGAAACCACCCTTGAGAGCATTAACTTCCACCTTGAAAGGAACCTATCCACTTAATAACCATAGAGCTTGAGAGTGTTTTATGAGTGTTTTGATCTATCATAATGAAGAATGAAGGACAAATTAATGTTATAGGATATAGGTCATATGGTTTTTAGGTTGGGAAATTTCTTAAATATCCTCTTCTTTAGAGATGAAAATGTGCGTCGGAGGGTACGACTCTCTCCCCCTTACACGTAGACACAACATACGGGTGGTACCCACCAATAGTACCCTGGACAAAATATGGTATTCCAATCCTGTCCAATATACTACCAGAAGAACAAACTCGTATCCAATCATTCAATTGGTAACCATAAATCTTACTCTCGGCAGCCTACCAATGACTTGACACACTGAGAATCATATGATTCTTTAACCTGTCTCATACCATCATCATACGACTAGTATGATGTCCACTCGTACCTTCTATAGAATGCAACCTAGATCACATTGATTATCAGACGGACAAGATCCCCAAAATCGTATCCACATCATATGACATGTACCTTTAAGTCTTATGTTGTCCAGATACTCAAACTCAAGAAATTTTCTAGGGATCAAAATTGAGGGTGTTTTACTACAAAGAATTCCTTTTAAGGGAGACACTTTCAACTAACAAAGACTGTCTCCTTAACCTACAATGGAACATAGTATGGGAATTTAGATTTGCTTAACCCAAATTATTTTTATGCTAAATACATCTCTCAAAACTATATTGGTGCTCATTTTATATGCAATCCATCGTAAAAGAAGAATATAGGTTTATAAGTATGAAAACCAATTATGGTTCTTCTTCTATTTCTTTTCTTTTTCATGTTTATAAGTAAAAATGTGAATTTCATATTTGTTCTAAGATGATATGATCAATATGGATGACATAATCATATTTTAATAGCCTACAATCTGTGATCAATGGATCAAATCATAATATAAATGTGTAATAGAGAAATTAATAGATATATCATGTATTCCTTAATCATAATACTTGAGTAAAACATGGAGATCTTGCATGAAAATAAGGGTACCTTAATTACTCTTACATGGACATAAGAGTTCATGAATGATAATTAAAAACATGTTCAGGAGTTGAACTAGGTCATGAAGAACTGAATTAAAAACTTTAAATCACAATTGTGTAAAAATTCTAATTTATGGAAATTAATGAAATCATGTGTTGGAAACTATAATTTGGGCATAAGGATGAATGAAGATCCTATGTGACAACCCACATACCGAAACTGATCAATTTCTTGAAAGGTGGAAATTTTGGAGAAACCCCTCCTTTTGTTGTTCTTGAGTATTTAGGAGGAGAGAACATGATGAATTTATTTTATAGAATGAGGGAAAACGTTTTATTAGAAAGTATAGGATCATTTAGGATGTAAATGACCTATTTTCCCTAAAAAATTGATGGAAAATAGGATTTTAGCGTTACTATGACCACTGGCATGGAAAACCCTTATCATGCAAAATCAATGGTTTGGCACGCCCACATCACACCAAAATAATGGCGTGGCACACCTTTATCATGGTTGCCCATTGGCGTAGAATGCTGCGATCAGAACATGATATTGGATTTCGCTTCTAGGTCATGCCTTCCCTCTATTGCACGACCAAAATACGGACCTTGATTGTTTTAGGGTTACATTTAGCCCTAAAACTTATTACAAAAATTTTGATACACAAACTAATGGTCTTGTTATCCTTTCTAATCATTATTCAACCTTAAAATTTCATCAAAATTTTTGGGAGCTATCAGGATAAAAAATTTTAACTTATAGGGCAGAGTAACTCATCCCCTGAGTCAACAAGTTTTCATGAGGGTCGTTGACACTGATTTCAAAAGTTTTCCAGATGATTTTTAAAGTGTTGTTTGGTGTTTTCTCAATATTTTAACACCAATCCTATGTTGTTTAAGCTATTACAAAGATAGTTATTAATTTTAATATTACCCTAAACCACCCACTCATGTAAGGACACCAGACACTTTAAGAGAAAACAAGAAAAGAAGCAATTTTGCTTCTCTAAGCATAACTAGTGTCAATCTTCTTTAAGCTACAGATAAAAAGGTTTCACATGGATTTTCGCTGTTAGGTATGTGTGATATCATCTATGGTTATCCCTTTACCCATTGAGTACAAAAATACATTTAGTTGCCGTTTAATTCATGCTATTAAAATTAAGGTTTTTATTACAACCAAGATTCTTCTTGCACTTCAGTTCCCCATAACCAATAAACTATAAATACATCCTTCTTTATGAAATTTGGTATGTATTTGGTATCATGTTTATGAACAAAATGTATAATGATATTTCCATAATTTTGAGGCTTGTATTATGTCACTTCATTTTTCATTCATATCATAGAATCTATTAAGAATAGTTTCATTCTTCAGAGATGGTGGGTTAAGAACAACTGATGATCCAATGACACTCGTTCCTTCATGTTTAAATATTTAGGATATATTTAGATAATGATTGTCTCTTCACCCTTCTTTTACTATTAATAATCGGCAGAGTTTGTTCTGATAAAGTATATTCTAAACGGTTTTTACTGAAAAATTTAGCATTATATAATTATTAGTTCTATGAGCCATAATTATGGCTCGAGTCGAGCTTTATAAGTTCCTTCCAATTTTTAATCCTCATAAGGTTTCTACTATGCCCCGAGACTACCACTTGGATACTATCATGTGCTTAGGACAACAAGTATCCCCCAAGCTAACCAATGGTACATACTTAGAACTAAATACTAACTAATTAACTTAAAACATGAGCAAAAGTTTTAATTTACTAGTCTATAGTAATTTAGGTATACAATCTTCATAAAGAAGTTTGACTAGACATCAATTAAAGTATGTGAATATCTTAAAAGAGCTACCAAACATAGATAATCCTCTTGGCATACTTAGAACCACTGGGATAAAGCCCAGTTGACCCAAAAGGAAAACATCAAGTCTTTACAAAATCATATAATTAAACTTCTAGATGTAAACATAATCCAGGTCCTCAAAACATGAGGACTCACCAACTGACACCGGAAGGTAGGTAATGGTGATTGCGGATAATCATCTTGTTGAGGAGAAACACACAAACCTACATCATAATAGGATGCATATCAGATAGAGTATGTGAACAATACTATTAGAATGTACTGAGTATCTGGTGGTGCTTACAATTATTTAAATGGACATGTATCATAAGCTTAAAACATTTATGTTATATGCATACAAAATAACCATATTCTTGAGTACAATTTGAAGTTTAAGTATTATAAAACATAGGTAGTTAAGCAAAAGCTAGTAAAGTCAGTATGTCAATACACTTAGTTTCTAAAATTATTATATTTGTGGGAGATTCTCTTAACCAACATAAATGATACAAGAAACATGGATTTTGATGTGGATAACCCAATATACCTTTCATAGGTATAAAGGCACATAAATATGATCATAAGTACATGCCCATCTAGGCATACTGAGTAATAAATTCCTACAATGACATATAGTTTATGGGACTAGGATACTCTAAGCCATCACCCCTCAGTGTTGAATAATACACCCAAAATCATACTACTTTTAATAAAATATATTAAATTCACCATAAGAAAAGCATATGCTCTGATAAGTCGAAAAACCATAATTTTCTTATGTTTCTATTTCATATCCATAAGTACATATGTGAATTTTATTCTGACTATGAAATTGTAAGTCTGAATTTCATGGAAATTGAGTAAATTAAGCTAAAACCATATATTTTTAACAAATTATGGTCTTTCATGTCAAGTAAACTAAAATTTACATTGTGAGATCAACCATACGAGTAAGAACATAAGTAAATCATGAATTTGAATAACAAATACAATTTAACCTTTACAAGAGCACAATAGTTTCAAAATCGTGCAAAGATGGTATGAACCCTAATATCCAAATCCATAAATTCATATGTAAACATAATTTTTGGACACAAGAATGAAAAGAACCCTAGTTCAAGCCCTACATTCCTGAGCATATTGATTACTTAGAGGAATGCTAGAGTAGGGAGCTCTTGAGGTTGAATTCTATAGAGAAACCCTTACTTAATTGTTCTTGACAGTTTGGAAGAAGAGGGAATGATTAATTTTGTGTTTTGAAATGAGGTAGAATAAATTAATATAAGTTGAAGGTAAATGACTAGTTTACCCTAGAAGAATTGAAGGGAAATAGGATTTTTGTATTATCATGACCCCTGGAATGGAACAAACATATGTTGGATAAAAAGTAGCATGTCATGGCCTTAAATTTAAGAAAAACATCCATGTCACACCACGATCGCGGACACTTACTGGTTGACTCATAAAAATGCTCATAACATTTCACTCTATTATCAGATTAAGGCAAAATTTGATCTGTTAGATAGACGACTCAAATAACTTTGGTTTAATGAGTATTTAGATTCAAAACTATATATATTATATAATTTATAGTCAGTTAAAGTTGACCCTAGTATGATTGAATACTGAAACTCAATCGATAACAAATGCTATCAACTCAACTTTACATTAAAAGTTTCATATGTCCATATTATCGAAAACACTTGACACAATAGGTAAATGATCATGGCATTTATATATGGTAAAAATAATTATTTTTGGTCCCATAAAAATATGAGAACCAGTTAGAAGATTGGATAGTAGTTTGTGGGTTGTTACAATATCTCCAACTTGGGATTATTCCTTCTCAAATGAAGACTTATATTAGGTTGAAAAAATGTAGTTAATAACATGAAACTAAATTCGTGAAAATGATAATGTTACATAATTAAAATCACCTTTTGATAGAGTACTGACTTAACTAATTCATATGGAACATGATGATATACATAGGAATTATATGGAACAATGTAGACATGACATTAGAAGAGTGTACTTCTAGGAGGGAAATCTATTACTCTTGTTGAATCATTGTTAGAAGTGAAAAAATTATGGTACCTGGAGATTATGTCTACAATGAAGGATATAGTTATGAAAAGATAAATCCCCAAACATGAAATAGATTTCTGAGTAAACATTATTTACTATAATGAACTGATTCATGTAGAGAGTTTAGAAATCAGTTGAAGCATTCAAGACATGATAGTACATAAACGAACAATAAAGTTATAAATAATGTGATAAATTTCCATGAGTTACTAAGAAAGGAAATATGAGTTTCCTCAGACACTTCTTATTAAAATTTCTATTAACAATAGTTGCATAAAATTTGTAGGCATTATTTGAGTATGAAATTTGAATATGGAATCGCAACATGGTCTAATTAGTGTTATATATTTATATATATTCGTGTGATAGAGACAGTGTAGACTACAACATGAGACATCTTCTGGCTAATACTATTAAGATGGAATATAGGCATATAGAACATAACCTAGAATATGGTTACTATGCCTTAGTAGACGCAACTATCATTTTTCAAGATTAACAACTTTAACTATACGTAATCTCTTAATTACTACGCTTCCTTTGAATTAACTTATAACCATGACACGTGTATAGGTGATTGCTCAAACCAATGTTCGAGTTGAACTACAAACTCTTACCATGTTCAAGTCTAACTCAAAGTAACAAGTTACAAACACGAGACAATAATACTAGTCTAAGCTATGGGATTCAATATCCTATATATTTTTGGAGCCTTCATCACAAGGATTATACTCCTTACCACTTCAACGGTAAATCCAACCTTTAATTAAGAACTCACTAGTGCACATCGACTTAGTTACAAACATAAAATTAAAGATTATTGTTATAACCACATCTGATCTTCTAGGCAAGGAAACCATCTATGAATTTTTCCATCTTCTCCAATATCTCTATTAATAAAAATTTCATTAATTATCCCCAAAAAGGAGAACTAAGAATTCTCAGTTGTCTATGACGTATACTAAAGATTTGCCTCGATTTTATTTCACACATATAACATTAGATAAAACAATAATACAATATTTTTACCAAATAAGAAACATCTACTATCTCCCATCTAAACAATTATTAATCCATTTTTGTAACCGCTATCTTAACATATGAAGGTTCACCGAAGTGAAAGAAAATGAGGACCTAAATCATTAAAAAATACTATACAAAACTTTAACACATTATTATGTCCTATAGAATTGAGTATCGTAAGCATGGATTTTTTGAAGTATCCCAAATTAATGACATAAATGACATAATGTTATTTTTCTAGCCATTAAAATTGTACCATGAGTTTGGGGAACTGAGCATACTATGAAACATGGTTTTATATTCATTGTAAGCTACTTAACATAAGACTAAAACTTGGTTCATGGGGAATGACTAGAATCATGGAGTGAAGCAATTACTTCTTTTCCTAGTAGCTGAGAATGAGCATGCATATGTATGATGGGTATGAGCATCGATCACGGGCGTGGCGCTATCATGCAAGACATAGATATGGTGCCATAATGACTAAAATCAAAGGAATACACAAGAGTTAGAATGGATCTCTATCTTATCATAACTCTTTTTGACATGCACCATAATCTAATTCACAAGATTTGATTAAGTTTTTCACTTTATCATCTCCCCATTAGATGAAAGCCGATAGTCTAAGACTATGGGTCTATTTCATATCCTCAAGATTGAGCCATAATGACTTTACTATAACAATCCATAAATGAATGCTCAAATCATATGAATAAACTATATTTAGAAAAGAATACCTTTATTCTTGGAAACTCCTTTGATATATAGCACCCTTAACTTTGTCTAGCTTTAATAATTGTCGTCATTTACTTACACTTTTCTTGGTAGTCATACCTATCTATATAAGTACATAGTCTACCCTTATCTTTGTAGTTTGATAATATTACAACTCTAAATTTATATTTTTTTCTAAAACCTTCAGAGTTAAAACAATACCAAAAAATCAACAGAACATATCCATAACTCATTAATTTAGACACAAAGAACACCATATATTAGATAACTAGCATTCTTCACACTACAACTCAAGAGTTAACCATAAGTATTATTTCACACTTATATTCTTGAAAATATACTAGTCATCTCATATTAACTCCAGCTCGTGCGGCAATAACGCGTCGGGGCCTTTTCAGCAGGTGGAGCTGACCCCATATAACCCATGGGTGAAATTTTAAATGGAAAGGTTACACATCCTGAGTTAATGATTTAAAATATTATGCTAATCATATTCCCTATCCAAATGCAAAATGTATATATTTATATATATGTATTGCATTGGTTATATGTATTGGTTGAATGGACTTGAACTGTTGGCATTATTTTATTCTTATCCTTGAGTTACATGCTAGCGCTCCAATCACTAATCGTCTTCGATATTGTATCCTCAAATGATATAGGTGTTAGTCATACTCCACCTCCAACACAATGATTGGACTTGGAAACAGCTGATGGTGACTTGAAGTGGTGAGCTTCCATACTTCGGAAAGCTCTATTTCCTGCATTGAGTTTCTCTTCTATCTTTATTAGCTTAGACTTGAATATTGGTTTTGAGCTATGGTCGGGGACATATCCCGACTATATATTTCTTTGGATTCTCTTTTAGAGGCTTTGTATGGACTTAGGTATGTTGTGTTGTGGAGAGGGATTTTGTTGTTATGATATGTTAATTAGATTATTTGGGGATGGTTTGACTTTTTTTGGTTGGTCATGGTAGTAGACCTATTCCAAATTCCTCCAGTTGTATATTTCACTATCTTACTATAAGTTTAATGTTCATCCGGCAATAAGTATTTGTTTTCATTACAGGGCAATCTCTGGTCCTTGTTGGGTTTGAGATGCCCATTTCAACAAGACCCTGGTTTTAGTCATGTCAATTATATTGCTTTAGGTCATAGTACATCTTAGCCATTCCTAGATGATTGAAATTTCTTAAATAATAAACCTCCTCTAAGATCAAGCGAACACATACTATAAATCTTGGCCATAAACCACAACACTAATCCTTAAAACACCATCAGAATCAAGAGATGCCATTTTTTCCCTGCATAGAACACCCTATCATGAATTACCCTCAATATATCGAAATCAAACAAATGAGATTGAATATTCTCCATCAAATAAGACCTAGCCTCAACAAAGTCTAATACATATTGTGGTGTCAAAATATCAAGCCTAACCAAATGGTTAGCGAAGGACTAAACCTCTAGGGATAAAGGTCGCTCATGGGCTAAACTCCCCATTCTCGCTGCCTTCTGCCTCAAGGCATCTTCTACTACATTAGACTTGCTACGATGATAGGCATATTGAGATTATAGTCCTTAAGCAACTTGATCCAACGTCTCTATCTCATACTAAGATCTCATAGAGTGAATAAATACTGATGGCTATGACGATTGGAGAAAATATCGTAATATAACAGATACAAGTATGTCACCACAACTTCAACATAAAGACGATTGTTGGAAACTCCAAGTCATGCTCAGGGTAATTGTTCTCATGAGTCTTCAGTTATTGAGAAGCATAAGTGATCGCCTTACTATCCTACATCAATACATCACCCAAACCAACTCTAGAAGTATCACCAAATACGGTAAAACTTACGCCCTCCTTAGGCAAGGTCAAGTTAAAGATAATAGTCAACAACTCCTTGATCTTTCAAGAGATCACTTAATAAATGTTCGACCACTAAAATACAATCCTTTTCTAATTCAACTTGGTCAAAGGATCGAAAATATAAGAGGAACTCTCGACAAAGCATCTATAATATCCCACTAGCCCAATAAAACTCTGATATTGCTACTTTGGTTGGATTGACCATAATGCTATCATTGGTCACTACTTGACCCAAGAAAGAAATAGAATCAAACCAAAACCTATATATGGAGAACTTGGCATATAAATTCTTGTCTCACAATCTCTAAGGTACAATCGTCAAGCGTCTTACATAGTTAGCCTCATTCCTGGGATAAACCAATAAATCATTAATGAATAAAATCACGAAGATAAGGTTGAAATTCTCAATTCATCAACTACACGAATACTTCCAGGGCATTGGTCAATCCAAAAGACATAACCAGGAACTCTTAATGTTAATATCAAGTCTAAAAAGTCATCTTTAGAACATCCAAAGTTCTAATGCTTAGTTGATGGTCCCTAAATCTCAAATCAATCTCATAAATCACCAACGCACCCTATAGATGGTCAAACAAAGCATCATTGCAATGAAGAGAATACTTAATCTTAATTGTCACCTTGTTCAATTTTTGATAATCAATTCATATGTGTATAGATCTATCCTTTTGTTTTTAAAACAAGACTAGGCACCCAAAGGAGACTCACTAGGTCTAGTGAAATGCTTACCCAACATATCTTATAATTTTTCCTTCGATTTCTTCAACTCAGTCTGTGCCATCCTATAAGAAGGAATGGAAATAGTCTTGGTGCCTAGCTTAACATTAATAGAAAAATCAATATCATAATCTAGAGGCATACCAGGCATATTCATAGAAAACATATCTATAAACTCACTAAAAATCTAAATATAATTAAGAAAGGTGGTAAAGCAACACTAGTTTTGTGAATATAAACTGAGTAAGATAGACATCTTTTTTCTACCATGTGAGAAGAATGAAGAAAAGATGTAACTTCCTTTTGACCCAAACTAGGCATACATTTTCATTCTAACCTTGGCACACTTGGTGTAAATAAAGTTACAATCGTTGCAAAGCCATCAAAAATTATATAATAGGGAGATAACCAACCATACCAAAGATAACATAAAAATCAACAATAATCAGGATAATTAAGTCTACCAAGGATGCATGCCCCACAAATGTCATTAAACATGATAAGTAAACTCGATAAATAACTAAAGAATCTCATATTGCTGATAAAACATAAAGAGGCATAGATTAGGTAGTGATACAATAACAAAATAGTATGTAGAAACATAGGAGAATGTAGACCTAGGATCAAATAAAATAGAAGTGGAACAACTACAAATAGGGAATATACCTTTGATTACTACATCAGAGGCCTCTATCTCAAGTCTCCCAAGTATAAAACTAACCACATGAACGAATTTAAGTCCTCTACCACAAGTTCCTCAAGGACCTCTAGTTCAAATATATGGGTAGGGCAAAGCTGAAACTGACAACCATATTAGGCAGAACCCAATGCATGCTGAGGAAAATCCTTTGCCAAATAAACCATCTACTTATATGAGAAAGACTCTCTACTACTGGATATATGCAGTGTCATGACCCAAATCACGAATCGTATAGGTACCTACCCTACCTTACCCTAGATAGGAGAACTCTTTCTACCAAACCATTCATTTCATGCAGAAGATAAAACAATTCCTTTTCCAAACTCTTTTATTTGGTTAAATCCTAGTCAACATGTTTAATACAATTGATAAGTAAAGAAAATGCAAAAACTAAGCAAAAGTAATTCCCCAGATACTAGCCTAAATTGATACAAGAGCACTAGACAATGAGTAGTGAAATCTAATACACAACATCCGTTCAAGATAGAGAGGGCATGCGCTATTTAAGAAAGACTACCATCAATGCTATAGTAACACCAACTGACCTCTAACATAGCTATATCCCTAAATGGAGATATAGTAAGTGTAGTATTCCTACAACTACACATACTAGTAGTTAAAATCGATTTACTAGGGTTAGAAACAAATAATAATAATAATAATAATAATAGAAAATAGGAAGAAGCCATGAATTTCAATAGAATTCAAGTTACCAAAACATATTTATACATTCATTACTATCAACACTCAGTCTCTTTACGACATACTTTTCATTTAACATTTTCATAAACAATTGACCCTAATAACCTATAGTACCTTATATTGTTATTCTATTTTATGTAACCCTATTCCTAACCTAGCCAGGACAATCCTATATGGTTTACTATATCAATACATGGGACCACAGGTGGTAGTTAGGATCATGATTATTTAATACGTATCTATTGTAGAAAATCTAATTGTGTAATTTTAGATACTTGTATTCATAACATATTCTCTCAAGGCTTACTAGCATGATCCAACAATTAAACATGGTTACAAGTTCAATATATCAAACAATCATAAGGTATAAATATGAATGTACACCTAATGCATGTACGGGATGAATGTATGAAACACTTACAACTTCTCTTCCCTTTAAACTCATAACTATTCTCACAACAAAAACATTAAAAACATCATGATAAAACATCAAACTCATCATTATCGGCTTATCATCATTACTATGATCAACATCATGATCTCGGTATCATCATCAATATCAATAGTATCATAAACATAATTATGATCTCAGTATCATTATCATCAATATCAAGATCAATATCATGAATTAGTATTTAAGACAGTAATGATCAGAAATAGTGCACAAAACCAATTACGTATATTTGACCATAAATTTATATATAAATCCAGTGTGACCTCTACACCTTCTACATATGTACTAATCCCTACAATATCATATCCCTATTCACTATTATACTTTTTTCCCGTTTAATTAAAGGTCCATTTATCATATATATATGTGTACCTTTTGCTCTTTTATTCACATAAGTCCCACTTATCACATGTAATTATTTTGAGGGCTAACGCCGACCCTTTAAATATTGACACCTATTCACACTCTAAATTTTTCCTTACCCTCTTGGATAATAATTACAATTGGATACTACCACTCGAGTCACCTTATTAACCTAGCTCTAACATCATGTTTATCCCTTTTTTAAAATATTAAAACAATACTGGCTTATAAAGATTACTAAAATAACCCATTAAATCTTTATTTTGTTTCCTTTCCTCCTTTTTATCACAATTAACCCTGTTTTACTCATATAAACTTATATTTTTTCAATGAATCCGAATTCATATAGTTGGATATATTTTCACATGCATTTAACAACAATACTATACTTGAAACATTCAAGCCTACCAACATTATTATTAGTTTCGTCCATCCAAATACCATGCCCAAAGGCGTACGACATGGAACCTTCTCACATTACCATCAATAATATAGGTATGAAGCCCAAGTATACTATAATTTAATTATAAACTATCTCATAGATTAAACATAGTGTTACTGAGAGGAAAGAGTTGTCCCACATGTGCTAAGAATCTTCCCATGTCGAGTTCTTGTCAGGTTTTGCTCGAAACCACCATCATAAAGCTTGGCCTTTGAAATATAACTATAGAAGCGGGATTTATTAAAGGTATTTTAGTGGGACAACAATGAACTCTACGAGTTGAATACGAGAGGTTTTCTTAAAATATATTAGGTTGGTGATATGACCCAAACTGGGGCCTTATCGTAATGGGCATCTCAAATCTAACAAGTACCAAAGACCACCCTGATACCCAATCCAACCAACTAACATATGTCCTTAGTCAGATAAATTCTGAACATATAACAAGATAGAACATATCAACATATAATGACTTTGGGATAGGTCTATAACCAAGATCGACCTAAACAAGTCAGATCAACCCATAGCATGCTAAAACTATAATAAATAAAAGCATATCCATTTTATACCCAAGTCAAAAGTTGTCCATACAAAGTCTCTAAAAGAGAATCCAGGAGATCTTCGATCGTGACATGCCCCCGAATTTAGCCAAAACCAATATCCAAATCTACACCAATAATGACATAAGAAAACTCAAAAAGGGAGCCTTTAGAGTATGGAAGTTCTCCACTTGAAGTCAACATAAGTTGTTCCCCAGTCAAGTCACTGAGTACGAGGTGTATTATAACCAACACCTGCATCGTGTGATGATACAGTTTTAAAGACTATTAGTGGTTATAGTGCTAGCATGTAACTCAAGGATAAGGATACAATAGTGCTAATAGTTCAAAAAATCAACTAATGCATATACAAAAGAAACGTATATACCATGTCGAGGTAGGGAACAATATTAACATAAACCTTTAAAAAATTTAACCTAGATTGTGAAGCGTTACCATTATAATCCACCCACAGCTTATATAAGTCTGGTGTTATCCCATGAATGGGCCCAGTATATGTAGCCGCTTAAACTGAAGGTACCATAGGTGGCCAGGGATTTCCTTGTACCCTTATGCCTCTATGATACATATATACATGTATATAATTGGGGGATTCCCTTGTACCCACCAAGCACGTGGTCAGTCACAGCGCCCAAGTGCACATACTAGTGTACGTGGTCTACCAAGTAGTAAAGTGGCCTTCAAGAAATCCAAATATCACTTCCCCAAGGAATAGTTCCAACAACTATTAAATATTAGTTTAACTTCTAAGATTATCTTGATGTGGGGTAACCAAAAAAGAGCTTTGATTATTTGTTAAATAAAGTGAAGGAAACAAAGCATAAAATAAAAGTCTTGAAATAATTGATGGGAGAAAACCCAAGGTTAAAGCACTTTGAACAATCATAATATGTTATTGAACTTCATTCTTTAACTTGCTTATCTTGGTTGTTGATTCGTAGGGTTAATTGAATGATCATGGTCTCCTGAACTGTAACTGTTTTCCTAATTTGGATATTACAACTACATCATTGAGAAAAGATATAATAATGCAATTAAGTTCTTCAAAGCTATCATCCTATGTTTGAATAAAGTAAGACATCTAAGTATATCCCTGTCTTAGACGCTAATTTGAATTCATTATTTCATAAAAGAATACAAAGCATATTTTGTTTATTCCCTTATTTTATCCCCTTATTCACTACCCCAATAACACATGAGTGACAATAGATATATTTTTTGGCTGATTACTCAATCAACTATTTAAATCAATAATAAAAACACAACCAATAATGATAAGCAAATCAAAAGAAATCAATTCAATATAATTGTACTCATGTTCTTGGCTTTAACCCCAGAAATTGAGATTTAGCCACTCATAGCCATAATCAACATCCAAATATTTTATGAATGATGTAAACCATAAAGAAAGCTAAATTAAATAAATAAAAACCTAGAAAGAATTTTGGGTAGCCTCCAATGTTGTTCCGATCTATCTAGGAGTTCCAAGATGTCCAAAATGTGTTTTAAGAGGTTATATTTTTAGTAGACAAGTAATATATTGACATGGATTAGGTTTCCACGATATTATACTTCAGATGGGCAAAAAAATCTCATTTTTAATGGCCATTGCATCATGGTGGTGGGATTATCGCTAGTAACCCATCAAGCAGCAAAATCGTGCCAAGATTCTGGAATTTAACAATTGTAGATTTACTTTTCACCATGACGCAGTGCCTCCTTCATCGCTATTAGGACCTCAATATGGTAGGTCACCATTTTGGGCCCCTTCTGAAAAAAATGGTGGGACGTATGTGCCCATTGGATGCTCCACGTGCCTACACTTTCAAGAGACATTTCAAGTAACCAAATTGAGTCCAAGCTCCATGCTTCCGTGATCCATTCCAAGCCTTTTTGAGTTTTTTCCACTTAATTTGAAGCTTGTAAATCCTTTATAAATCATCATTATCCATTAAAAAAGAATCCTATAGCATGGAACACAACAATTTTGAGCTAAAAACCATATAACATCCAAGATGGTGGACTAGAACAATGAGCTAGGCATAGGCTAATTCACATTGATCTCAAGTTTATTGTTTTGACTCTTGACTTGATCCAATTGACCCTTGAACATTATAAACAAGTTGTTTCACATATAAATATAAAATAACAACCTTAGGAACTCGTTAAACACATTAGAACTAACATGATATACTAGACAAACACCTAGCTTAAGATAGTCACACTAGTTTTCTCATTTTACTTCCAAATGATCAATTTGAATCAAAACTTGTGTGAAAAAACCATTAAACATTGTAGAAAAGACATGGATACTCAAATGAAAATTTATCTCATTATCAACACATTAAGCATGTGAATCATCCTCAAAATATGGCTAAAAGGCTAGAATAGTAACTGCTAGAATGCATAATGACACCCAACATAAGCACCCCACACTTAAAGTTTCGTTCGTCCTTGAACAACTCTTCATTATAAGCCTAATGAACTTAATAGAGTCCACACTTCTACAAAAATCAAGACACTCAAGTTAGTACTACAATTACTACATGGAATGCATGTTTCTAAACTAAGCATGTTATACACAATTTAAAGCTCAAGAATACTACTTAAAAACATACTAGCCTCAAGAATCGACTCCACTAATTGCAAACTCATACATATTCATCAATCAAAGACATAACAAGAATCACCCATGTTCTTCAAACATGTGCCCTCACAAAAGAGAGTTACCCATAATCACTTAAAATAATGCAATTTATAACAATATGTAGGTAAATTAAATTACGCTCACTCTCATAAGGAATTCACAAGTTATACATAATGAACCATAGGCATACCCATAGTGTTTTCCTTCACTAATATTAGAGTGTTAAATTTAGGATCATATAGGTCTTTTTGAGGTTGAAATATAGGCTAAGGGACGGGTAGGACCTATTTTGAAATAGTGACTAACCTCTCTAAGCACTTTAATACACTACAGTATACATTTAAATCAAATATTCAAAAACCAAATTAACCTTTTTCTATCCACCCATATCTTTTGTTTTGCCCCATATCTCTTAAGCATTTCACAAACACATGGTCGAAGTATGATTTATTACCAAATGACTCAATTTTTTCTATTTCTTTTTCAAAACCGTGGTAATATTTCTAGAACAATGTCTATCACACCCAACCACCACACATCAATTATCAACACCAATAACTATTACCTTCGAGCATTAATTTCACCTTTTACCTTTTATTTTTCAAACTCCTTAGTTAATTAATTTTTCATTATAGCGCCTAGGAGCTTTTGGATCAAATTCGGGTCTATCAAAGAAGGGATTAGGGTGCATATGAGGTTGTCAAAGGAAAGATAAAGGATTAATAGGGTTGACTAGGATTACACACAAAGGATACATTAAAAACATGGTATAAAACAAGGCTATCAAAGAAAGGCCTATATCATATCCTAAACCCACATTCTTTATTTTGCTTTGCACTCACATTAGGAAAGTTCTACACAGCACATACAACAAGCAATCTACAAACACCATACACGTATATGGAACATGCACAGCTCAATAGGATCATCATAGGCTCTCAACAAAATAAAATCATGAATTCAAATTTGAGCCACAAATACAGAAGTGACAAACATGAGCCTAGGTGTCCAAAAAGTAGCAATTCGCAAAATCAAAATGCTTATACAAGTGAAACACTTGGACTATGTAATAAAAATTGCACCAATAAGATTATCTTACACAAAAATAATTTAAATTGAGCCTAAAATTGGGAATTTTCCCACCCCACACTTAAAACTCTACTTTATCCCCAAAGGTAACTAAAAAGTAAGTGATATAAATACTCTCTGAGGCCTCTAGGAATAGTTAGTAGCATCTTTAAATATCAAGAGGGTTCGGGGTACCCCACACTCAGTCTTTGCCATGCTCTTTAGCTCATATTTCTGGTACTAAGACTTACCATCAAGTAGTGACTCAATAGAAAACAAAAAACTACATGAAATAAAAACTAAAAACTAAAAATAAAACATACCTACTTAACTTGGGTTGCCTCTCAAGCAGTGCTTGATTTAGTGCCACAACACGAAACAACGATGACTTAGTCATTCTTGTTTCTTCTATTTCTCATGCTTGGTATCCATCTTGTTATCCTTTTCACCCTTTTTGGGTGTGAACTCTCAAGGGTAACTAGTTTTTCAACTTTAGCCTTGTAAGAATCATCAACTTCCATCATATCAGGTTGCAGTATTAGAGGGTAACTGCTCAATGAGGGTGTCAGAAGAGGCCTTTTGGCAGACTAGACACCCCACACTTATTCGATTCAATAGCATTCATTATACATAATTTTTTGTATTAGGATATTATGTTGAGCGCTTTGTAAACTTTCAAGACCGCTACTTCATCCTCCAACCTTATCATAAATATGCATTCTCTAAAATCATTCAATGCTCCTCTAGTTGATAAGAGTGGACGCCCCAAGAGGATTGGTGTCTGTTTGTCTTCCTGAAACTCTAGAATAATAAAGTTAGCTAAAATAACAAATTTACCAACCTTCATGAGGACCTCCTCAATGATTCCTTGTGAATAGGGAATGGACCCATCTGCTAGCTTTAGACGCACATTGTATTGACTGGGCTTACCCAAACCCAAAGGATTGAAAACAAAAAGGGGCATCAAGTTGAGACTCGCCCCTAATTCACTCAATTCATGAACCACTACATTGTTGCTAATCTATATGGGGAGAGTAAACTTCCCAGGGTCCTTAAGATTTTTTGGCATCTTTTGTGTCATTACAGTGCTACACTCTTCAGTGCGTGCTATCGTTTCCACATTTTGCAGTTTAACCTTATTAGCAACCACGTCCCTCAAGTACTTTGCATACTTTGGCATACCCTTCAAAATATCTAACAAAAGTAAGTTAATGTGAAGCTATCTGAATGTGTCAAAGAACTTCTTAAACATTGTATCCTCCATTGCTTTTATTTGTCTCTAAGGGAAGGGTATTAGCAACATCTTCTTATTCTTTAGTTCAATAAATTTTTCTTTTGAGTACTCAGACTTCCTCAATTTCTCAACAACTTTGACATTAAACTGGGGGGGAGTCAAATCTTGCCACTCCTCAAGGTGATTATCATAACATTTTTTTGGATTTTCTATCTTTACTGGCAACCCACCTTGAGGCCTGGTATTCAGTGCCAATTATAACTGCCCCAACTGCAACTCTAAGCTTCTTTGGGCAGCTTGCTAATTTTTTATGTATACAGCCAATTGTGTTTGATTAGCTAAAACCTTCTTCGTTATCACTTCCAAGTTGCTAGTTGACTAATATTTTTTGAGCCTACCGCTGTGGGGCGTTACATGTTTGCATTACTGGCTGAGTCTGCCGCTTCATGTTATAGGTGTTACAATAATTAAGCCTCTGAACATTGCCTACATGCATCACAGATTTTGGATTTTATGCACACATGGTCACAGAATGACCATTATTCCTACAAATGTCACACCAACCTACAGCTTATTGAATTGCATTGACTGTGGCTGTAGGTTGTGTTACTCCCACTTTTATGTTGTTCAACTGAGTGTTTATCAAATTTTGTAATGTAGAAACCTGAGCTAATAATGTTGTTAATTGGTCCACCTCCAATATACCAACAATTCTTTTTCATGGAACTCTTCGAGTATGAATTACATTTTGGGTTTCGTTGAGCTATGTAGTTCAATAAAGTGTATGGCTTATCATGTGTCATCTCAAAAGCTTGACCGCCTACAGATAAATCTAGCAAAAAAATTTTATTGTGGTCAAGATCCTGTACAAAAGTATGAGAAATACCTCGTTAGACTATTGATGGTGTGGATAATACCAAAGAAGAGCCTTGAATCGCTCCCAAGCATGATAAAGATTCTCAGCTGGCTTCTATTTGAAATATACTATCTCATTGCGAAGTCTCACAGTCTTGCCAGACAGGAAGAACCTAATAAGAAATTTTCTTGCCATGCCATCCCATGAGGTTATTGAGTTTGCCGGTTCCGCATTAAACCACTTTTTTTCTTCCGCAATTAGTGAAAAGGGGAACAAAGTCATCCTCACATACTCTGTATTTACACCCATGGAATGAAAATATCACTAATTTCCAAAAAATTTGGCAAGTGCACCTGTGGATCTTCGTGTGAAAGCCCTGTGAACTGTGCACTGCTGATCAGAAGTTGTACCATGTGTTTTTAAGCTCAAATTTGCCTCCAATTGCCGGCTATTCAAATTAGGAGGTCAAATTGGCTGGAAGTGGGATTTTCACTTCTCTGACTGTCCTACGAGCTACTTGTTCGTTAGCCATAATGGCAGGATTCTCTTAGTTTTCTTATATTTATATTTTCTTCTATCCTGCGTTGATGGAAAAGTTGCTCAAGGTCGAAGCTTTGTTCAAACTAGTCTGGATCTCTTGCCAACTTTTGTAAACTCGTTTTCTACAACAACACAACCAAGACCAAGTGTAAAAACACCATATAATGTAAAAGTAAAATTAAAATAAATGGTTTCCAATTACAAGTCCCCGAAAATGGTTCCAAAAAACTTTACAGCCCCCTAGCGCACAGGCAAGTGAATATGGTATACCAAGTAGAAAAGTGGCCTTTAAGAAAGTCGGATATCAATCTCACAGGGACTAGTACCAACAACTAGTCAATTTTAGTTTAACTTTTAAGATTAACTTGATGTGGAGTAACCAAAATAGAGTTTTGATTATTTGTAAATACAGTAAATAAAACAAATCATAAAATAAATGTCATGAAATAATCGATGGGAGAAAACCCAGGGTTAAAGCACTTCAAACAACCATACTATATTATTGAACTTTATTCGTTAACTTGCTTATCTTGGTTGTTGATTCATAGGGTTAATAGCATGATCATGGTCTCCCGACCTATAATCATTTCACTATTTTAGCCATTACAACTACATCATTAAGAGGGGATGTAATAATCTAATTCAGATTCCTTAAAAGTTTAATTCATTTTAAGTGACAAATGTTCCTCAGATTCCTCATCTCTTGGGCTTTCTCTGGTTGATGTTGAAGCCAAAGAAATAGGAGGGAAGGGCTAAAAACATAGTTACTACACCCATTCCTTTTCCATTATTGATTCGAATAGCTAAATGAGATATCATCCTATGTTTGAATCAAGTAAGGCATCTAAGTACATCCCTGTCCTAGATGCTAATTTGAATTCCTTATTTCAAAAAAGAATATAAACAATACTTTATTCATTCCCATATTCTATCCCCATATTCCCTCTCCTGAAATCACAAGGGTTACAATAAATATATTTTCTGGGCTATCAATCAATCAAATAGTTAAATCAAGAATAAACACAAAACCAATAATTATAACCAAATCTAAAGAAATCAATTCTAAACAATCGTACTCATGTTCTTGGATTTAACCCCAGAAAGATAGTTTTTAGCCACTCATAGCCATAATCAACATTCAAATAATTGTATGAATGATTAAAACCATAAAAAATATAAATAAAAAAAATAAAATCCTAAAAATAAGTTGTGGTAGCCTCGAATGTTGTTCCAATCGGTCTAGGAGTTCCAATTTGTTAAAAATGTGTTTTAAGACATTATATTTCTAGTGGACAAATCATAAACCGAGTTGAATTAGGTTTCAATGCTATTATACTTCAGTTGGGAATAAAAATCCCATTTTTGAAGGAAATCATATCGTGATGGTGGTTTTCATCGCTATTAGACCTCGAAGAGGCATAATCACGCCAAGATTCTAGAATTTGACAATTGCAGATTTTCATTTCACCGTGATATGGTGCCTCTTTCATCGCTATTAGGACCACAACATAGTGGATCTATATTTTGGGCCCCTTATAAATATAATGGTGGGTAGAATGCTCCCATTGGATGCTCCATGTGCCTCCCCTCACCCAAGACATTTCAGGGGTCCAAATTGAGTCCAAGTTGTGTTTTGTGCTTTTGTGATGCATTCTAAGCCTTTTTAAGTTGCTTCCACTTTATTTGAAGCTTGTAAATCATTCATATATAATAATAATCCAATCAAAAATCATACTATATCATTAAAAACAACAAATTAGGGCTCAAAAAAACAAAACATCCAAGATGTTGGACAAGAAACACGAGCTAAGCATAGGCTAATTCACATTGATCTCAAGTCTATTGTTTTTACTCATGTTTGAATCCAATTGAGACTTGAACATTATAACCAAGTTGTTTCACAAACAAATGCACAATAAAAACCTTAGTATTTCATTAAAAATATTATAACCCAATAAGATAGACCAGACAAACACCTAGCTCAAGCTAGCCACACTAGTTTTCTCGGTTGACATCCAAATGATCGATTTGAATCAAAACTTATGTGAAAACACCATTAAACATTGTAGACACATACATGGACACTTAGATGCCCATTTATCTCATTATCAACATATTAAGCATATGAATCATCATAAAAACAAGGCTATGATAACATATTAAGCATATGAATCATCATAAAAACAAGGCTAAAAAGGCTAGAATAGTAATGCTAGAATGCATAAATACACCAAACATCAGTCATCAAGGCCAATCCTCATGTTGGCAAATATGATTTTCCTGTGTCAACCTTTCAGACTCATCCCTTCATGGCTAGCTATCAAAAGCCACCATTATTTCCCAATTGAGATATTTAACACATAACCAAACCATCAATTTGAAGAGTCAATTATTAAGGTATTAACTAGTGGTATCACCATGCCAACTATAGCTTGTAAGCAATGACATTAACCAACACTTAGGAGATTTATTCATACCCCGTAGACTTTATTATTAAAATCACTTAGGGGATTTTTGTGTACCCCACAAGGTTTTCATTATAAGTGTACTTAGCAGATTCTTGTGTACCGTACAAGGTAACCACCCTTAAACATTTAACCATTTATACCATGCATTAGTTTTCAAAGTAGTAAATCAAACCAAACACATTGGGCATTCCATTGCACCCCTATCACCATAGTTTACAATTAAAACACTACGATGCCCACCAAGGTCTTAACAACTAATTTAAAACCATCCAATCCAATTTAGGGTTCCATTACCTTTTATGCAATTCAAAAATTTAAATTCAATGTTTAAAACTCGAATCCGTTTAACAAATTAAACCACCAGGGTTTCTATCTAAATCAATTTGTGTCCAACAACGCCTTTACAAATAATTACCAACCATTCACATTCATTAGGCCAATGCCTTAGTTCAATCCACCACTTAACATATGGCTATTTTAATCTCTTAGACCATTTCATCTTCAGTTTCTAGATGAACACCTTATAGACACCCTAGACCAATCTTTAAGAAAAAATATAGAGATAATTTTGAGAGTGTTTTGGTCTTTCCAAGTGAGTTATGAGAGTCCACAAAGTCATATAAAACGTGGGGACTTAAGGATTTTGGTGTCAGAAATTTCTGGACTACCCTCACCTTAAAAGCTAAAAATATGTAAGTGGGAGAGTGTTACCACCCCCTCAACCATACCTTAATATATGAGTGGTACCAATCACTCATACCCTAGGAATAAAGTTCGACACTAATACTGACCAACATATGAACACACAATGACAACCTCATATTTTAACATACGACAACTACCCTTTGAACTGTCCCTTGGTCAAAATTATCTAGACTGGATATTGGCATCATATGGTTTGACAAGATACCCCTCATACCCTAACATATGATTAGTATAATTCCTAGTCGTATATTGGTTAGAAACTAACTAAAACACACTAATTAACATATGAGTGGAAAGTCATAAATTGTACCCAATCATATGACTCATACCCAAGACTATGACTAATACCCTTAAGTCATATGATGATCAGAATGTCCAAAACTCAGGAATTTTTACAAATATTTCACAAATATTCTTTATAACCTGCTCCTCTCCTAACCATCCCTCATGATAACAATTTAACCTTACCCTCCTCTTCTTCTCCACAACCTTTATTCTGGTAGCCTCCCAATAATCTCCCCCATAAGGGACTTCTACTCTACCTCAGTTTAAACCATCACTTTTATTTTACGTCACTACCACCTTAACATAGAAGGATCACTCAAAAAACTATAGCATAAGAATTACGAATGTGGAAAGGGGGTCACTTCCTAATTATAACTCCTATTTACTATACTACTTATGGCAAGACTTGTAAAATGTTTCATGATGCAATATGCACAAGGTACTTCATAGCACCCACCGAGGACATAAATGAAAAATCATCCCAATTTAATACACCATAGAAGGAGTCCTTAGGACTTATAAGACCTTGGGTTTTAATCCTTGGAAAATTTTCTAGAATTCTAGTCTCTAGACCCAATATAACTCATGGGAATAAGCTGTATGATGAGGTATGAATAGTATTATACTTTCATATGCTGACTAGTATTAGTAGGTACAAATCATTTTATTACTTAACTTAATCATACACTTGGTTACTTAGGTTGGATCTGAGTATGAGTGGCTCATCATGATTCGTAAGCTAGGGTATGAGTCATACCATGTACTCATATGGTGGAAAGTGTCTAAATCTTCTTTGGGTTTAAATTGCCAGGGGTACGGATGAAGGGTATGAATCATATGCTTTGGACACGACTTGGTTGTATGAGTAATATCATGGACATTGTGGGATCCAAAAGTTGAGGCTAGGATACTCGTAAGGGTACTAATCATATTAAAGGGTATGACTCGTGAGGGTCAATTGTACCCCTGTGATGGAATTTTGTGCAACTTAAGTGGGGACATTCTGTATATTTTCCCAATTATTGTAATAAGGTCCCACGACTTCTAACTTTTTTGGGACGTTATTAACCCTATTATTCGATTCATTAAAAATTAAAAAATCTTCTAAATACTCTTTAATTCTCTTAAAAGGTTTTGGGTAAGGAAAGCTAGGGTTTCAACTAGAGGATTAATTAGGGATTGTCTTGGTGATTCCATTCCATCATCATATTGGTTTAAGCCATGTTCTATTCCCTTATTTTTAATTCTAACTAAAGGCATGGTTTTTATGAATATTTTCATGATTTCATTGGTGGTATGATTTTGGTTTTCAAATATGATTTGGGGTTTTTGATATTCAATGATTGCTTATGGTTTTCCATGGTTTTAATTAAGATTTAATATGCATTAATGGTAATTTTAGATAATTCGATTGCATGGAAATGGTTAAATTGTAATTTGAATTGGTTTTCATTTTATTATGCCCCCAATGTGTTTGAAAAATGCCTATAATAATGTTTTCATTGCATTGAATACTGTTAATTGAACTCTTGCTTGTTTTAAAACATGGAAAATGGATTATGCATGGTTTAAATCGATTAAAAAGGTAAACGTCTAAATGGTTATTCTTGTTGGGTGCATGGAATTCCCCAAGTAGTTTAATATGGTAAATAGAAGGGAACTTGAAAGTCCCTTAAACCTATAAATGGTTTGGTATAGATAGTACTTACAAGTATAGTTGGTATGAAGATACCACTATTAAATGTCCTTGGTTAATAAACGGAAAATATATTGATTGGTTATTTGGAAATGGTTTTATTTGGGAAATAATGGGGGGATGTGTAGCAATGTCATAGAAGGTGGAGGTCTCAGAGGGACCAAAACTTGACACTCATATTTGCCGATGTAAGGTTGGTCTTGGTAACTGTGTGCATGATTTCATACTTTATATTTAGGGAATATACTATTCATACTAGGTTTTCTTCCTTGGTAGTTCATCTATACTTACTAGGGCCTTTTCAGTCGGGGGATCAAAACCCATATAGTCAGTGGGTGGTTTAAGATAATAAAGCTACACAACCCAGGTAAAGGTTTTAAATGCATCTTAACCTAGTCCCTTTTCCCATCATGGTTATATATATATATATGTATGGTTGTGTGCTTTTTGATGGTTTAACGTGTCTTTATATATGGAATTATTTTATCCTTATATTGAGTTCAAGCTAGGGATTACTTGTTGACTCATCTACTGGTAACTATATGCCGATGTTATGCAAGAATCAACTGTTTTACTCCTTTTACATAGTGATTGACTCAACGATTAATATTTTAACTAAAATGGTGAGCTCCCATCCTTTTGAAAGGCTCCATTTCATGTTATGAATATTTCTAGAAACTTTGATTTTATTTTTGATATTGTCTTTGGCCATGGTTCGGGGCATGTCCCAAATAAATTTTATTACTTTTTGGGTTAGATTCTTTGTGGTACTGCTATGGGTTGAAATGGGTGGTATCGATATTGGTGTCAACCTTGGTATTGGTATTGACATTGCGGCAAACAACAGTTAACAAGATTGTTAGTTGTTACTTCATATTTTATTTTGAGAATAATTAAATTATATTTTGGAACATCTTTGCTTATGGCCTAGTTATGGACATTGTTTTGGTATTCGTTTAACATGATTAGATTGTTGATATGGGATGGTTGGACTTGATTGGATTGGTCATGGTTTTGATCCTATCTCAAATTCTTAAAGTAAGATATTTTACTATTTTGTTATATGCTTAAAATATAGCCAACTCAGGGCAAGTGGCTGAAAGTTGGGTTGGGTAATGACGGTGGTCTCTAGTCCTGGTTGGACTTGGGGCGCCCATTATGACAGTGCACTCAATCGGTTTATGTCATATTGGTATTAGAACCTAGGGTTCATGGATAGTTGGTAGTACACAAAGCCGTGTCAAGTAAAGTCTCTTTTAGGGGGTATAGTATGTGCAGCGTGACACACTCTTAACGAAGTGACAATAAGGCATTTACAAATGTCTCACATTCTTGGTATTCTATTTTCAAGCTTGGAGTCTCGGTCCAGAAATCTTGTATAATCCTTATTTTTTTAATCTTTCAGATCATGCCTCACGGATCTAGAATATGAGAAAAATTCTTCCATCCCATCTGAGGGTAATGCTGAAGTGGTGCATCCTATTTCTAGGGTTCATCTTAGATCTCACAGTCCTATCCCTGATAGTTCTAGAGTTCCATCAATTGCTACTAGTCATAAACAAGGCGAGGTGACTAGTGTAAAATTTTATACATCTACTTATGTTACTGCTCAGGCTGAATAAGGTACAACTGGTGCTTTGTCTACTAAGGCTACAAGTTTAGAAAATTTAAGATAATGGTTCCTCCCATATTTTCTAGAGTGAAGATGAAGGAGGATCCATAGGGATTCTTGGATGAAACAGAAAAGATATTTCTAGTGATACTAGCTATTAATGTAGAAGGGGTAAACTTTGTAGCTTATCATCTCAAAGATATTGCATATCAGTGGTATAAAGAGTGGGACGGGGATAGGGGTTATGTTGAAGAATTAGTCTTGTGGTATACTTTATCTATCGCCTTCTTAGATCATTTCTTTCGCTAAGAGTTGAGGGAAACAAAGATGGAGGAGTTTGTGAAACTCAAGTAGAGGAGGATGTCTGTCAAGGAATATGACTCAAAGTTTCTCCAATTGTAATCCAATTGTAAATATGTGCCCCTGATTTAGTGACAGACATGCGGGAAAGAATGAGGAATTTTTTATTTGGGTTGAATCGAGATTTTATTCTAGAGAGCAAGACTGCCTTGCTGATTAAAGATATGGACATCTCTAGGTTGACTGTTTAGATATATCAAATAGAGGATGAAAAGAGAAAGCAGGAAAAGTTCGTATATCGATAGGGTAAGAGGAGCAGATTTTTTAACCAGGGAGGTGGTCAATCTCATAGTGGTCAGGATGGTGTCAAATGGCAAAAAAATAAGTGGGTGATTTTTGGTTCCTCGTCTTTTGCTAGTGGTCCTTACTAGTCGGGCAATAGATATCATCAAGGTTGTGATAATTTTTGAGCACTGGGTGCCCAATCTCACGTAAACAAAGGTCAGTTAGTTTCTTTATGCCCCGCTTGTCGATTCCGTGGTCATCCTCATTGGGGTTATTGTCATCAAAGAAAGGGACAAAATCTTTAAGTGTAACAGAGCAGGCCATTGGCTCTAGGATTGTCTTGGTAAAAAGGTTGCATAGGGGCAAATAATATTCCTGTGGCTTTACATTTTGATCCTACACCTGGTGATGTTGGATCTACTTCTGTTACTGCTCCCAATTATAGTGTTGGTCAAAATAGGTTGCATGTGTTAGCATCTCGACAGGAATATGAGGCATCACCTAATGTCATTTTTGGTATGTTACAACTTTTCTATCATGACGTATATTATTTTCTTAATCCCAGGTCAACTATCTCCTATATGACTTCTTATGTGGCTGCATCTTTTGGTTTTGATCTGGATGTTATTTTGGATCATTTTTTTTGTTAATACCTAGGTAGGTGACATAATTATTGCTAAGAGAGTCTATAGGGGTGTGTGGTATTTGTTGGTGGCAAGTATGCCTTGATAGGTTTGTTTGAGTTGGGCGTGGTGGTTTTCGATGTCATTCTGGGTATGGATGTGGTTATACTCTTATTATGCATCCTTGGATTGTCAGACTCATAAGATTTTCTTTAGGTTCCTTGGTGAGATAGTTAGAGAATGGGAGGGTGGTTCCCTAGCTCCTTGGAGGAGATTTATTTCTTATCTTAGAGCTCAGAGGTTAATCTCCAAAGGTTGTATTTATCACATGGTCTGTGTTAAAGATTCTAACTTGAGAGGTCCTTCTTTTTCCGACCGGCGGGTACGAACATTCCGACGGACCGTCAAGCTAGCGACGAACCATCGCTCCAACCATCGTAGCCCCTGTTCAGTATTTTTAATTCATTTTTAAAAGGGTTTTTTAGTCTTTCCATTCTTTTATACCTTGATATATTCCAAACGAAGAAAATTGCTTCATTCATCATCCAAAATACAACAGAGCTAGGGTTTCTCCCTCAAGATCAAATCTAAAACCTTTCTATAAGAAATCCAAGAACTCACTATAGATTGTACAAATTGAGTTGAGATTTAAGTTCCCAAAGTTCAAGGGTTGCAAAAACCCTCTCTCAAGAGTAAGAAGAAAAGTTGAAGCAAGATTGTTCATCCAATTTCATAATCTAAGGTATGTGGGATTTTGAACAAGGGTAATCCTTTCACCCTTGTGCCCAAAGGCTTATTTAAACTATAGTTTCTGAAAATTATGAGATTTTACATAAAATTGAATTAAGGGTTTTCACCCATTGATGTTAGTTGCAAGCTTTTGATGTTTGCCATGAATTGAGAGTCTAATGGCATTATTTTTACATGCTTTCTTGAGAAATTGTAGTTGGGTCTATACCCCATAATTTTAATCCTTGAGAAGTTAATAGTTGACATGTTTGAGATACTGCAGTATATGAGTTTTTGAGATTTTGATCTAAATTACTGTAAATTCAAGATTTCTATATGATTTATGAATCTATATGCTATCTAATATGTATTTTGATAAGTTTTAACTTGAGATTGAATTATGGGTCATTAAGCCCTACTTGACAATTGTAATTTTCTGAACTTTTGTGCTATAAGCACCCATGATTTGAGTATTTTGAGATTATTGAGAAATGTTTTGACCTAATGGTCATAGAGCTTTGAAATCCACTTTACTACATGAGATTACAGATTTGATTGTTGGGTTGTTATAAATAATGAGATTATTTAGAAAGTGAATTTTCATGAGATGAGCGACATAAACTAAAGAGAGTAGTATTTAGCGCCGAGTTGGGTAAGTTACTATGGATTCTTACTGCAAAGCTACGTTACACAACAGGTTTGAGATTTTGGGCCTAAGGTCGAGATAAGTGATCACTAAGTTGAGGTTATAATCCTTGGCAAGAGTATGATGCCTCTTCCCAACATAAGGTTTCTTCCTTAGGAGGACAAGACTCCATGTAGCTTGCATGGTTTATGTCAGATAAGAGAACCTTCCTAAACTAATGTATTTTCCATTGAGATAGAATATTTCCCCTAAAGGTTTGAGATGAGATATTTTCTAAAGTAAATGAATTGCCTTTGAGTATTTTCCAAAGAAGGAAGTAGTTTTCTCTACTAATAAGAGTTGATCATCCATTTTTAAAACAAAGTCATATTTTTCTGAGTTCCAAGTGTTCGAGTTCAAAAGAGTTATAAGTTCTTGAACATTAAAGAATTTTTACTCTCCATGAGATATATGCATAACTTGACGGTATTGGTTAAAGCTTTCTTTAGTCTTCGAGTAATGAGAATAAGAGAAGAGTTTAGATTTTTAAAGATAAAGTATAAGGGCTATAAAATAAGCCATAACTAAGGACGTTCCAAAATATAATATAATTAATCTCATAATGTAAAATATTGGAACAATGTGAAATTATATTTGATGATGCCAACCTCCCAACCTATTCTAACTCCAAGGCTGACACCTATACCAATTCTACCCATTCCAACCTATAGAAATAGCACAAAGCCTCTAACCAAAAGAGTAATAAAATCCTATTGGGACATGCCCCTAAACATAGCCAAAAGCAATATCCAAAATAAAACCAAAATGTCTAGAAATATCCATAATATGAAATGGAGCCTTCCGAAAAAATGGAAGCTCACCACTTCAGTACAAATTTATTCCCCGAGTCAATTACTATGTTGAAATAGAACAACCAATTCCTGCATAGCATGGGCATACAACTACTAATAGATAAGGTTAGCGATTAACCACTAGCATGATCTCAGTGTAAGGATATACTAACGTCATTTATAAAACCAAGTAAAACCATCCATATGCATACAACCAAACATATTTATATATATGTCCATGTTGGGGAAAAGGACTGGGGTTAGCATGCATTTAAAACCTTTAACTGGATTGTGTAGATTTGTCGTCCTAAACTACCCATGGGCTATATGGTTTTAGCTCCCCCTATAAAAAGGGCTCCAGTATGTGTAGTTGCCCAACTAGGGAAGTATCTCATGGGAAGACTAGGGCATCCCCAAAATAAAGTGTGATATCATGGACACGATTACCAAGACCAACCTTATATCTGTAAATATGGGCAATAATGGTTAGTACGTGTAGTTACCCAACTAGGGAAGTATCTCATGGGAAGACTAGGGCATCCCCAAAATAAAGTGTGACATCATGGACACGATTACTAAGACCAACCTTATATCTGTAAATATACGTTTCCAATTTTGGTTGCCCTGGGACCTAAACTTCCATGAATTTGCTACACATCTCACCATTATTTCCCAATTAAAACAAAATTTCTGAATAATCAAACCATTATACATTTCTTTACCAAGTCCATTGATATTGGTATCATCATACCAACCCTTACTTACAAGTATCATCCATGGCCAACCATTTATAGGTTTAATGAGACTTTTAAGTGCCCTTCCAATTACCATATTAAACCATTTGGTAGACTTTCATGTTCCCTAAAAGCATAACCAATTATCCTTTAGCCTTTATAAACCATTTAAACCATGCATAATTCTTTTACCAAGTTTAAAACATGTAAGAGTTCTATTAAAAGAAGTCAACACAATGAACATATCTATATATATATATATATATATATATATATATATATTATCAAACACATTAGTGCATAATATGACCAACAAAAATTTAAAATACCAATAAACCATTACCACGCAATCCAATTAGCCCAAACAATCATTAATGGATATAAAAGCATAATTAAAACTATGGGAAACCATAACCAACCATTTAACATCAAATACCCAAAATAATATTTGAAAGACAAAACCATGTAATAGTAAAATCGTGAAAACATTCACATAAACCATTCCTTTATCTAAAATTAACCATGAGAGAAGAGAACATTCCTTAAACTAAGATAATAATGGAAAGAAATCACCAAGACAAGCCCCAAATTGATCCCTTAGTTGAAACACTAGCTCCCCTTGACCAAAAGCTCTTGAGGGAATTATGAAGAGTTTAGGAAAAGTTTCTAAGTGTTAATTAATAGAATAATAGGGTAAATAACCTTCCTGGTAGGTTATAAGCCATGGTACCCTATTAGGATAAGCTGGAAAATATCAAGAATACCCCTACTAAAGATGAAAAAAAATCCCATTGTAGGGATACCACTAACCCACATGAGTCATACCCTCTGATATAAATGGTATCCTCTACTCGTATCCTGGCCTCAACCCTTGGATCAAACACAATCCATTAGATGAATTATCCAACCAAGTCATAACTATAGCATACGATCCATATCCATAACCCATATCCTTGGCAGAATAAAATACCAGGAGGATTAGATACTGCATATCATATGAGTCCCTGGTACAATTCATACCCTGACATACAATTCATGGTGAGCCACTCATACTTAGATCCAACCTATGTAACCAAGTCTAATATTAGGTTAAGGAACCAAATAATCTGTAACCACCAATACGACTCATAATCCTAAGTCATATCTATTCCAGTAACAAAAATCCATCCCACCAACCAACATGGGTTAGCATACGACTGGACCATACCATTTATACCCCAACGTACGGCTCATACCTTAAGTTATATTAGGTCTAGAGATCATAACTCTAGGAAATTTGCTAAGATCTAAAAACTAAGGTTTTTGATTAATAATATGTCTAAGAACCATAAAACAATGAGAAAGAGTGTAAACTAATCATAAAACACAATGGGAATATCTATAGATACAAAATGAATCCTATCCTAAATTATACAGGAGAATCAGGTCGGTAAATTCCTATGATTCTTCGATTGAAGTAGTAGACCAAACCCATGAGTCATATCTCTCTCTGGTGGAAATCAAACTCTTAATAAGTCTTTAAAACTTTATTCATTACTAACATTCATGAGTCTTGGGTTGGATTCATGGTTTATAGCTTGAATCCTGGGAATTAAACTTTGCCTTCAACTTGAGAACCTACTCACAAGCCTTATCCATGGGCAATGAGTCTCATTTTTGGGTCGTGGACTACATATGTGGTTCTCTGCAATGGCCTTCTTCGGTTAATTTTTTAATCCTTTCTTTTAAGTACCTTCTGAAAGGTTATAGATCCTTTATTTTTAAGTACCTTCTAAAAGCATAATTTCTTGTCCCAACCAACTATCCGCTTATCACTTTAAGTAAATCCTTATTAAGTACATCATTATTTCTAAGAAAATGCTAAGGAAATAATTATTATCAAATATTTGTTCATAATTACTCATCACCCACATCCCTCTTTCAAGGATGATGTGAGAACCAAGTCAATTTGGTCTTTTTACACATGCATCTCATTTAATTTTAACTAATAGAAAAATGCACAAAAAATAGCTAATTAGGTAGATACATAAACAACCCCCATGCATAAATCACAATCTATCCAAGCATAACCCAAACAGAAAGAAGTAGCAACTCATAAAGATAATAAAATAAATATACCAAAATCTCCATCAAATTAATTCATGAAAGATAAGAAGAATTCCAATCCACACCTTAAATTTTAATAAATCTTCAATGTAATTTAACAATTATTCACTTTGAGTTACTCCAATGTATTTCTAGATCAAGATTAGAACAAAAGTTCTCTCCAAGCTCGAAGTGATAAGGTAAAAAGTAAATATGAAAGATAGGCTAAAAGATTTTGTTGGATACTGTCGTGAAGGGTTTTAACCCCTTAAGATTTGGGACTTAGCTTTTTGAAATTAGATTCTTTCCCTTGAACATTTTCTGCCCTATCGCGATTGCGCTACTTTGGATTGTGATCGCGCTTCGACGATCGCATGACTCTGGTCGTGATTACCATTGGTGACCATGGTTAATTTACCGTGATTATGATCCTTGGACTGCGACCTCAGCAACTGAGGGTGCCTAATTTGTCTGATATCTAGTTCTTGCTCCTTTTTGTCTATTTTCCTTTCATTTTAGCTTGATTTTATCTCTTTTTCATCATAGGACCTACAAGATCACAAAAACTAGAAATTAACATATTTCAATGGAGAAATATCCTAATTTATATAATTTAATCATAGTAATGTGCAATAATTTGGGTATTAATGAGTGTTAAATCTTCCACTCATCAATTATGTCCCTAATACAAATGCCATAATAAGATCCAACATTGGTCAAAATTTCACATAGTCACAACATAGTTTACAACAATGACTTTTAGATGGTATATCCTTTAATCATCAAAAAACATTCAAATAAAATTAAAAAAAATTATTGCACTAAGGTTCCTTATTTTTCTTCTAATCAAACACAATAAAAAAATTACAAACACAACAAAAGAACAATATCCTAATATGTTGGCCTACTATGATAGCCTATTCTTTGGAAAAGAGACTCGACAACAAAAAAATTGAGTGGTGGTATATACCCACCCTAACTATAAGTGGATATACTTTACTCAGTGAATAACAAAGAAAATAAGTAGAACACAAGAGTGGATACATACCTGTAATTCTCTAGGAATAGGATGTGGACTTGCCCCCAGTCGGGGCATCAAGAGGCATATCGAACACAATACTAGAAAGTGGTGGTGGTCAGCTAGATAAGGATCCTAAATTTCATTATTCATGATCAATTTAACAAATATGATACTCAATTTGTGAATTCTTTTCCACCTTCTTCATATCCTATACAAACTCATCAGAACATACACTCTGCTTAGAAGGATCTCGTGTTCTCTTTCCTCTAAAAATAGGGGATCATTATTATCAAATAGTTCAAACACTAAGGGTGATATTATAGGTAATGTAAATGGGATACGTATTAAAAATATAGGGATTTTAGAAGTTATTTGTAGGCTAATGCACAAACCTCAGCCTTTAAAATGGCCACCTCCTACATCAAACTAGAAAAATTAAGAACATAAGCCTTGTATAGTCTCTCCCATATTGAAATCTCAAAATTGTTGATCCTTTCATGTATCTCCCTCATAAATTACTCTACTGAATCATTACTCAAGCCTTAACCCATGCATCAGAATTCTCAATAAGGGTGTACAACCATGGCCTAATCTAATTCAGTAATTTCATCAACTAGGTATTTATGTGACTCTAGCACTCAGCTAGATCTATTTTCCTATCCACCAACCTATACAAACACTATTGAGATACTTTAAATATACTAAAATTAGGTGGTTGAAGTGCATTGTAGAAGTAGAAGGTAGAACTTTAGTGCCTACGACCCCCTCACTACTCGCAGGATCTAAACCCTCTGCCTATTTACTACCCATCTTATGGTCACCACCTAATATTTTCCTATAACCTACTTAGTTATCTCTAAGGGACCCTCAAATAAGATTTATCCAATGAGGTAGAAGGTTGTGCCTTCTTTTGCCCAGCTAGGGTGGTGTCCTCTCTAATCAAGCCTATATCAATAGTTTGGGTCACCCTAATCAGATGATCAACATTGGATAATTCTACAACTCTTTTTATGTACCATAAACTCTAAATTAAATAAGGGAATGGTATACTAACAATATCTCAGAAATCCTACCCATGAATCTAATATCAAATGTACCAGGAAAAATACATATCATAACTAGCCGTGATGCTGGCCACAAGAATGGCCAAGTCGAGTGAAATTAAATTATCAACTCCAATTGAACAAAAATTGTTCTGAATTATAGTCCACCAAAACTTCCCTACAAAGTGAAGGAATGACCTCTTAATATCAGCCTTCCACTCTTTCTAAGGGGTTTAACTCCATGCTCAACAATATAACAAATAATCCAACTCAAAAAATCTCTCCTCTACTTTTGATCATTCATCTACATGCGATTACTTATAGTTTTTATAATAGAGTCAAAATTTGTAGTAATATCTCAAATCTGATCAAGCCCAAACAAAAATCTCTGAATTATGTACTTGAATATGTCAACCCAAGTACCCTTAACCAAAAGTATGGAAAAATTAGGGTTGGCCCTGAGCTCTTCACCCTATAATTATAATCAGATTAACGAATGCGTCATATGAATCATAAGAATCACAAACCAAATTAGGGATATAAGATCCAGAAGTCTCTCACATACACCATAGCTTGTATCAAACAAATAATGAGTTAATCTTTGGTATCACTTCCAATTCAATTTTTTAGATTTGTTGTTCCTTATCTATGTTCTACTTTAACCCACCCTACTCAATTAGCTAAACATATCAATCATATATATCTTTTATGTACTAAATATACCACCTTTTATTTGTTGGTCTAAAGGCATCATGGAGGTATGCATGTAACCCTATACCTCTACACCCAAAGCTGATGCAATACCATCCTCACTAGACTTTGATGACTCTACTATATCTTCAGACTAGGTAGTATCTATATCTCTTTTTCCATTATTGAACTCAGCTGATTGCACTCCCTCCTCAGTCTGGGTAGTGGTTGTATTATTTTTACTATCACTAGACTCGTATACTTTCTCCCCCTTATCTGATTAGGAGAAAAATAGAGAGTAGGGTGGTGATTTCTGATCATTCTTCATCTGAGTCTTTTCCCATAAAATAGGAGCTAGTGGATCCTATGTCCTAGGTTGTGGTGCATGCTAAGGTATAGTTTGTATAGTAGCATTGGCTGTGGATTTCTCCTAAGTCTGATATTGTGTTCGGCAAGGTATTAATGGTGCATTATCCATTGCTTACATTTTTCACGGGCCCACTCCTCTTAGAAGACTCATCTCAGAGTCTTAAATTATGGGTTATTTTGGCATTTTTCACCAAGTTAACCCATTGCATTAAGCTTCGGGTTATGGTTTGACTTACCTACTGATAGGATTTAATAGGTGCTATTATAACTCTTGATTTAGATTATGACAAAATTGGTATAAGAGCCTAGGTTTCACCAGTATTTTAGGTACAAGAGTAAGTGTCTAGTAGAGTCCTCTGGATCAGAATAATGACATTCATTTCCTATCTTTGAGAGGCTATAGTACATTCTTAGGAGTTCTTTACATGTTTCACTTATTTTATTCTAAGAGTTTGAGTTAGTTTATAGGACATTCCTTAGACTTCACTCTTTTACAGATGGCTAGGAAGCGTGCTACAGCTACATGAAATGAGGGCCCTAAGACCAGGCCTAGGTATCCTTTCATTTTTACTAGATGACCAAGAGCTTACGGACAAACTCAAGATATGTCACCCACTGGGGGCAAGGATAGAAGGCCTTAACTAAACTCTATTCTCACTCCTGAGCAAAATATTCTTTTATCTCAACCAGCGGTGGGCCAGAGTCTAGTCTAAGCTCCACCAGGGTTTATTATTTTAGTTCTCAAAGTTGATATGATTCATCTTTTAGGTTTAGTTAGTTTTGCACTCTATGATGGTACATATTCTACAGATCAGAGTAGTATTGAGGCGGGGGCACAACTTGTAGCTACGGCTTCTGGAGTAGAGGCCCATCTTGTGCTAGTAGTTAAATTAGAAGTTTCTTAGCCAATTATTAGCCAGCTTGTTATGTCTATTAAGGATAAGAAGATGTTGTGTAGATTTTTTAGATTGGCTCCTCCTAGGTTTTTGTTGCACCTAGCGAAGATGTATATGAGTTTCTGATTGATGGTGAGGATAGGCTTCGTGATTTATCCCTAATTGTGATATGTGGTATCTATTACACTACTTTTCATTTCTACTTAGTAGTGTGACATTATTAGAGAGGTCATCTTGATTCCAGGCTAGCAGATCTTCTAATTTGACATGGTCTTATTTCTCCAAAATTTTCATTGAGAAGTACATGCCTCATAGCCTTAGGTATTGCTTAAGGGATCATTTCTATAGATTTGAGTAAGGCATAGGGCTCTATGGCTGTTACGGAGTATGAGGCTCATTTTTATGAGTTGGCTAGGCATTCTACTTCTATTATGGATATTGAGTTAGAGTGGATTTTGATGTAATTTTTGGTATGGAACGGTCATCCTACTACCATGCGGTTATGGATTATTTTCCCAAGACCGTTACCTTAGCCATGCTTGGCATACCCTCAATCATATGGCAGAGAGATGTTAGCTATGATCTGATGGAAATTATTTCTTATACGTGTTGTAGGAGACTTATCTTAAGGCGTTGCATTCTTATCTTACTTATATCATGATGTTAGTGTAGAGAGTCACTCATATGACTTCATTCCTGTAGTCCATGAGTTTCTTAATGTTTTACCTATTGATCTAACGAGTATACCTCTTGAATATGAGATTGAATTAGTTATTGATATTGTGTTTAACACCCAAGCTATTTCTATGACACCTTACCATATGGCTCTTGCTGAGCTTAAGGAGAAACATTCTCATCTTCAAGACCTTCTTTGTAAGGGTTTTATTAGACCGAGTATGTGACTTTGGAGAGGTTCTGCATTGTTTTTGAAGAAGAAGGATGGCTCAATGCATATGTGTATTAATTATAGGCCTCTAAATAAGGTAACAATAATGATTCATTATCCTATCCCTTGCATTGATGACTTATTTTACCAACTTTAGAGTGTAGTGATGTTTGCTTAGATTTATTTGTGGTTTCATTACCATCAGTTGTTGATGTGTCTAACAATGTCCCGAAGAAGCCTTTTGGACTTGTAATGGCTATTATGAGTTCCCAGTGATGTCTTTTGGGTTCACTAATGCCCCAAACACATTTATGGATTTGATGAACTGAGTGATCAAGCCTTATTTGGATTCCTTTGTTATTATGTTCATCGAGGAAATCCTTATGTATTCGAGAGGTAAAGAGGACCATGCACAGGATTTGAGTATTGTGCTCAAGACCTTGAGAGATCATGTGCATTTTGCCAAGTTCTCTAAGTGTGAGTTTTTTTCTCGAGTCAATAACATTCCTTGGGCATGTGGTGTCTAAGGATGGGATTATCGTAGACCTAATGAAGATTGAGACCATTCATGATTGGGATAGGCCCACATCTTCGACTGAGGTTCGTAGTGTTATTGCTTTTGTTGGTTATTATAGATGATCAAATAGGTTTTTGCAACTATTTTAGCACCTACAAATGGATTGACTTTGAAGGAGTTTTTTTTTCCATGGTCCGAGGAATATTAGTCGAGCTTTGGTAAGATCTAGAAGTTTCTCACTTTAACTTTTATTTTTGCTATTTCTGCTGAGGGTAAGGGATTCACTATGTATTGTTATTTATCTGGTGTTAACATGGGTTGTGTATTGATGCAGCAGGGTTGTGTTATTGCTTATGCTTCAAGGAAACTTAAGATAGATAATTGCAACAACCCCACTAATGATTTGGAGTTGTCGGTAATAGTTTTTGTGCTTAAGATAAGACATTATCTTTATGGCATGCATGTGAGATTTTCACCGATCATTGCAGTCTTCAAAATCTTATAAACTAGAGGGAGCTTAATATTAGGCAATGTAGGTGGATTGAGTTGCTTAAGGATTATGATATCTGTGTCTTATATCATCCAGGCAAGGCAAATGTGGTAGCAGATACCTTGAGTGGGAAAGCAGTGAGTATGGGTAGTTTGTCTTGTATTTTAATTTCTCAGAGTTCATTGGCATGGGATGTTCAATCCTTAGCAAACTTAATGGTTCTCCTTTATATTTAAGGCTTTAGGAGGATTCTTTCTAGTATTAAGGTAATGTCCATACTGTTCGAGTAGATTTGGGATTGATAGTATAAGTATAGGAGACTTTATATCCTCTGTGATCAGGTGTTGAGTGGAGCTACCATAGATTCCGAAGGTGCTTTGAGGTTTGATAGCTGTATTTGCATTCCTAGAGTTGATGACTTAATCTAGTTGATTTTGCACGAGTTTTATAGCTCTAGGTATTCCATTCATTTGGGTATAGCTAAGATGTATAGATATTTGAGACAACCTTATTGGTGGAGTGGCATTAAGAGAGATGTGGAGGATTTTTTTTGTTGTTTCCTATTTTGTGTGGGAGAGGATCACCATGGAATTTGTTTGTGATTTTCCTCACACATCCCATGGTTCTGATGGTATTTGGGTTATCATGGACAAATTGAACAAGTCGGCACATTTCATTCCTATTCAGATATCCTTTAGTGTTGAGAGGTTGGCCTATATCTATGTGCGTGAGATAGTCCATTTACATGGCGTACCCATATCAATCATTTCAAATAGGGGTTCTTTGTTCACTTTTAGATTCTGGAGAGTTTTTCAAGAGGAGTGGGTACTCAGGTGGATCTTAGTACCGCCTTTCATCCATATACAGATGGCCATTCTGAGCGGACTATTCATGTTCTCCAGGATATGCTCCGAGCCGATGTTATGGATATTAGAGGTGAGTGGAAGGAGGACTTAGCCTTGTCAGAGTTCTGATATAATAACAGTTACTATTCGAGCTTTGAGATAATGCCTTTTGAAGCCTTGTATGGTAGGATTTGTCATTCTTAGATTGGATTGTTTGAGACTTCCAATATTTGACCTCGCGATAGTAATTTTCTTCAAAAATCATTGGATGGAGTCATGATGATTCAGGATAGTTTGAGAGCGGCTCAGAGTAGGAAAAAGGCCTATGCAGACTATAGGTTTTATGCTTTGAGATCTTAAGGTTCTGATTGGGTATTCCTTCGTGTATTGCCCATGAAAGGTCTGATGAGGTTTAGGAGAAAGTGCAAGCTCGGCCCCAGATTTATTAGACCCTTTAAGATTCCCTGCATAGATGGTGAGGTGGCTTATGAGTTAGCCTTTCCTCTATATATGGTTGTTTTCCATCCATTTCTCCATATGTCTATGTTGTAATGATACATCAATATATTTCATGTGCTCATATGGGACTCAGTCTACTTGAATGACTGGTCAACCTTTTTGGAGGAGCCTGCACTCATTTTGGCTAGTGATATGAGGTGATCCTGCACTAGGGATATTCTTATGGTTAACGTTTATTGGAGGAACCATCTAGTACAGGACGCTATTAGGAGATAGAGAGATATGCGGATCCAGTATTCTTACTTGTTTGAGGTTTCAGGTACAAATTAACCCTTTAGTTTTGCGGATGAAAGTCCTTTTAGTAGTGGATATTATAAAGACCCTTTAGGTCATTTTCTATATTTTTGCTTATTATAATTGTTAGATCTTTCCTATAACTTCCCCAAGTCTTGTATGACTTGTTGGGACTGACAGTTTGGTTACCAAGCATTTTATTTGGTTTTTAGAGCCAATTCATTATTTTGAAGTCTTTGCTAGTTCCAAATGGCTAGTGGGTAAAAAAATCAGACAAATGATCTCGGATTGTAATTCTGAATATTCCAACAGCTTCAGAATATAAATTTTAAACTAGGTGGACTCTTGGTTTGGGTCCTAACTGTAACACCCCAAATTTAGTATCCGAAATGCCACACGATGCTCATGACAATGTAGGACCACAAGCTAACCCATGACTGATATTTGTACCTGTATAGTGCATAATATATTTATAATGTGGAAACATGAACTGAAAGGCCATAAGTTTCAAAACTGTAACATAAAATCTGATAAATCATAATATATGGATGGGGTATGAAATACCCAAAACAAATGGAATAAACTATCTGAAATGTGATAGTCTAAAAAGCCTCTAACTGACTGAACTATATGAATAAGGAGTTGATGGGACATGTCCCTAACTAACTCCAACTAATAAATTAATTAATGAAATAATAAAGTAATGACCATGTCCTCGAAGGATGAGGACTTACTGCTAACTTAGACTACTGAGGCTAGAATGCTACTGAAGATCTGGAACTCGTGCTTCTAAACCTATGATATAAAACACTATAGTGAAAATGGGTTAGTATTTTGAATATACTAGTATGCATGGACGGTAGGCTGAATTTAAAGGGTTTACAAGCATGAACTATACTAACTGACTAGATATCGTGAACATGAGATTACGTGCATGAATACATAGTAACTATATCTGAGATTGTGATAACATGAATTTACTGATAAATAATATGAGTAATGACTGAGTTCTGATAACTGATATAACAGATGACATGAGTGACTATATATGGCTGTCCTGAATCTGATGGAACTAGCTGAGTACCATACTATATCTGAGTTAACTATATCTGATAGTCCTAAAATTTGAAGAACTATCTAAGTTCTTTTTTTGATACTTATACTGAAACTGTGGGAAGCAGTTATCTAACCGACATGCCCCTAATGCGCCATTATAGCTGAGTTAGGGTCAAATCTATAACCCCAATTGGAAGGGTGTCAGTACCGCCCCACTTGTAAGGACAATCTGTAAGTAACCCTTATATAACAGGTAACTCTAGTGAGAATGGTGGAAACCCTCATATAACAGGTTAAGCTACCTTATCTACCCTCATATAGCAAGCTATGATGTCTCAACCTACAATTGCTATGTAGTTCAGGAATGCAACGATTGCTTCTAAGAATCCCACCCTCATTTAACAGGTGAGTTCCTATCTTTGTGTTCACTCGGTGCTAATTCCTATTCCCATTTGAATGGACACTGAACATGGATTACTAGACTGAATTAACTTAATTCTGTCGAATAGTGGAATAGTACTGAGATTTATGAATTACTGAGATTTCCTGAGTCACATGACTGACTGAGTTCTATAGATCAGGTCTTGACTAAAGATATTATGAAACATGTCACTGACTATAGGAGCACAACTATATTTTTTGGGTACAAGTACCCCCAGGACTCGATGGAAGGAAACTGAAAAGGCATGACATTCTTGAATGCATGACCAATCATCAACTCCATAATATAATAATTAGAGATATTTCAGGGGCATTCGGTTATCATAGCCTTGTACGTGAATAAGATAGCATGTATACATAGAATAATTTCATAAGGCTAACTCATGAGCAATCCAACAAATAAATTTCAATACATAAGTATATCATGGAAGTCATTTTGGATCACAATTTAGCTATAGTGCATAATTTCTATCTTGCTAGGAATTTTATCAAACACCATGCATACACCCATAGGGAATAGGCTTAATCGTCAAATTTCCACATTATAAATAATTTAATTTATGTATTTCACTCAATTGCTAATGTAGTTTCATGAAAAACACATAAATATTCCAACTTGGGAATCATATAACATGATAAACATGGTTACAATCAACCCACAACGTAAATATCATGATTCATAATTTAAAATAAGGTTCTTAATCTTTATGGATGAAAGGAATCAATAAATCAACTCAACGCATACCTTAGTTCATGGTTTAGTGAATATTGACAGAGAGACTCTCTTGAAATTGAATCCCTAATTGAAACCCTAGCTTATTCTTGAGAGAAAATTGAGAGAAACTAGTATATTTTGGGTTCCAAATAGCTAAATCTCGTGTTAAAGAGGTTAAATAGGGGTGGGAAATTGACTCTTTTAACCCTGGACATGTCTTTTAATTTCAGTGAAAATTTCTTAAAGTAGACCCCTGGCGCGACGCAGCGCAGTCGCACTGTGTCACTAGAATTTGACGACTAGGAAATTGAGGGATGGCTTAACGCGGAGCCATCATGTTGCCACTTCATTTGCCACCTAAAAGTTTAGCGCGATACCACACTATCACAGATCCCTACTAGAATTTGACAATTTCTATTTTCTCTTGTGGCGTGGCGCGCCACTAACTAATATGGCGCTATTTTGCGACACGAACTTGAAATAGTCATAACTTTTTACCCGGTTATCGGATTTGAGGGAATCTTATATCGATGGAAATCTTATTAAATTTCCCATATGACAAAAAGTGAAAATCTTATCATTCAATTTAAAAGATAATACTAGAAATTCTTGAGACAAAATTAGTTAGGAAACTTCTAGGTATTACAATATCTCCCTCTTGGGTATATTCATCCTCGAATGAGACTGACTGGAAGGGAAGAAAAGATAAGCCAAAGTACATACTGAAAATGAACACTAAAACATGACTGACATTTTTGAGATCTATACTGAGCATGCATATCTGATGCATGATTTCATGACTTAACTGACTCATGAACACATGACTATGATTTCTAATAACTGAGTTTCTTACTAGGAGAATGCATGTCTGATGCATGAACATATAACTAATCCGATGCACGAACATATGACTGAATATGCAATGGTACTTAGGACCTAGTTTATAATAGAATTCTGAACATGAGATTGATACCAAGTCATAGCTGAAATCTAGACATGAAAACTGAAAAGCTGAAGGAGAACTGTTACCTTGAGCTTGATCTGAGTTAGCGGAGAAGAGGTAAGGATATTTGGTATGCATGTCTGTTTTTGCTTCCCAAGTAGCTCCTTAATGGACTGATTCCTCCAAAGAACTTTGACTAGAGGGACTTCTTTGTTCTTTAATGTACGAGTCTGATAGTCTTGGATTTTGACTGGAGTCTCCTCATAAGAAAGGTTGTTCTAAAAATCTACGCTCTGAATAAGGACTACAACTACTGGGTCACCTATACACTTCTTGAGAAAAGAGAGATGGAAGACTGGATGAACTGAGGCTAAATCTGAAGGCAATTCAAGATCATAAGCTACCTTACCAAAGCGACTGAGAATTTTGAAGGGACCGACATATCGGGGACTGAGCTTTCCCTTCTTTTCTAATCTCTTCACTCCTTTCATGGGAGAGATGTTTAGATAGACATAGTCACCAATATCAAACCCAAAATCATTTATAGGCACATCTGTATAAAACTTCTATAGGCTCTATAAAGCTCGGAGTCTTTCTCTGATCAACTAAACTTTTTCTAAAGCATTGAATATTAAGTCATGCCCTATGACTGAGGCCTCACTAACTTCGAACCAACGAAATGGAGATCTGCATCTCCTAACATAGAGAGCTTTGAATGGATCCATCTTAATACTGGAATGATAGGTGTTGTTGTATGCAAACTTAATCAAAGGCAAGTGGTTATCCCAACTACCATTGAAATCAATTGGACACACTCGCAACAAATCTTTTAGAGTCTGAATATTCCTTTATGCTTAACCATATATCTGAGGATGGAAGGCTGTACTGAGATAAACTTGGGTACCAAGACCCTTACAGAACACTTTCAAAAATGAGAGGTGAACTGGGTACCTCTATCTGAGATAATAGATAACAGAACACAATGCAATCTTGCTAACTCTTTGATGTAGAGTTTGGGGTAATCCTTGACTAAATAAAAGATATGAACTTGAAAGAAATGAGATAATTTGTTCATCCTATCTATAATGACTCAAACTGAATCAAGCTGATGATGAGTTCGAGGCAAACTCGTCACAATGTCCATGATCAGTTTTCCCACTTCTAAGTCAGAATACTGAACTCTTGCATGGACCTACTAGGCTTCTGATGATCTATCTTAACCTACTAACATATAGAACACTTAGCCAAAAACTCTGTAACATTTCTCTTCATACCACTCTATCAATAAATCTTTTGTAAGTCATGGTACATCTTTGCCGCCCCTGGATGAATAGTGTTGCTGCACCATGCACTTCTGCAAGAATTTGCTGCCTCAAGTCATCAATACTTATAACACATAGGTGACCCTGACAACATAATACACTATGTCCTCCTTGGGAGCAAACCTCTATTTTTTTATCCTTGACTAGCTCTTTCAAATTGACTAGACTGGGATCTCAATCTTGCTTTTCTTTTACCTCGAAAACTAGAGATGATTCTGAACTACTCTGAACCTATACATCACCCTCTTCTATATTGGCAAAGAGAACACCTAGTCTGGAAAGCTGATGGACTTCCTAAGGTAACCTCTACTTACTGTCCTCAACATGAGCAACACTACCCATAAACAATCTACTGAGAATGTCAGCCACTATGTTGGCCTTGCTCGGATGATAAAGGACACTCATGCCATAATCTTTCAAGAGCTCTAACCACCTTCTCTAATGAAGATTGATATCTTTCTGAGAAAAGACATACTGAAGTCTCTTATGATCTGTAAACATATCTACATGAACACCGTATAGATAATGCCTCCAAATTATCAAGGCAAAGACTAAGAATGCTAACTCAAGATCATGAGTAGGATGATTCTTCTCATGGGGTTTAAGCTATCTGGAGGCGTAGGTTATGACCTTACCATGTTTCACGAGGACACAACCTAAACCTACACTAGGTGTATCATAATACACTACGAACCCATCTGAACCATTTGGAAGATCTAAGACTTGGGCTGAGGTGAGTCATGTCTTCAACTCCTGAAAACTCTTCTTGCAAAGATATGACCACTGAAACTTGACTTTCTTCTGAGTTAATCTAGATATAGGCAATGCAATATAAAAAAACTCCTTCAACAAACCATCTGTAATAGCCAGCCAAACCCAAGAAACTCCTGATATCTGATTGAGAGACGGTATGGACCAGTTTCTTACTGCTTTAATCTTTTGACGATCTACTTTAATGCCATCACCAGAAATGATATGGCCAAGGAATAATACTGACCTGAGGCAAAGTTTGCAGCAACTAAATTTAGCGAACAATTGATGATCTTTGAGGGTCAGAAGTACAATTATGAGATGGTGTTCATGATCATGCTCACTGCGGAAGTAGACCAGAATATCGTCTATGAAGTCTATGAAAAATATATCTAAGTACTACTTGAACACATGGTTCATCAAGTCCATGAAAGCTTCTGGGGCATTGGTAAAACCAATGGACATGACTAAGAATTCGAAATGACCATACCGAATATGAAAGGTTATCTTCTGAATGTCATATTCTCTGACTCTGAGCTGATGGTAGCCTGATCTGAGGTCTATTTTAGAGAAATAGCTAGCACCCTGAAGTTCATTAAGCAAATCATCAATTCTGGGGAGGGGATACTTGTTCTTGATCATGACTCTATTAAGATAACAGTAATCAATACACATTCTAAGAAAACCATCTTTCTTTTGCATGAATAAGACTGGTGAACCCCACGGGAAAATACTGGGCCTGATGAATCCCTTATCTAAGAGATCCTTCAACTGTTCTTTCAGTTCTCTGAGTTATGTTGGTGCCATTCTGTAAGGTAGAATATATATATAGGCTGAGTATCTGGATGAAGATCAACGCCAAAGTCTATTTCCCTTTTAGGAGGAATCCCTGGAAGATCTTCGGGAAAGATATCTGAATATTCATTCTCTACTAGGATTGATTCAAGGCTGGGAGTTTCAAAACTAGTGTCCTTAACTCAAAGAAGATTATAGACACATCCTTCTGATATCATTTTCCTAGCCTGAAGGTAAGAAATAAGTTGATCTCTGAAAATGGATACCCTACCCTTCCACTCTAGGATGGGTTCATTTGGAAACTAAAATTGGATTATTCTATTTTTGCATTCAATTATGGCATAGTAGGAATGAAGCCAATGTATAGAGAGAATGATATCAATATCAGTCATCTCTTATTCGACTAAGTCTACTGATATGACTTTCTTAAATATCATAACTGGGAAGTTACTGTATACTTACCGGGCTATGATGTTTTTACCCATGGGGTAGAAACTGAAAAGGGCTCTGCTAGAATTTTGGGACTGACTCCGAAATCAACTTCTATATAGGGAGTAACAAAAGATAAAGAAGCTTCTGGATCTAGCAAAGAATAAACATGCACATGAAAGATCTGTAACATACCAGTAACTATATCTGGGGAATTGTCCTTCTCTTACTGGGACTGGAGAACATAAATTTGATTTGGGCAATGAGCACTAGTAGCACCGAACTGAGCTAAGGAACAATTCTACTAACCTTGAGAACCTGGCTCAGGATAGTCTCTAACTTGGTGGCCTGTCTTGCCATATCCAAACCAAATACCACTACCAGCTCGTCAAATACCCTGATGGTGCTTACTACAAGTGTAGCAAAGAGGACAGGTGCGGGCACTACCAACACTGCCCTGAGACTTACAGCCCGATGCTCAATCTTTGCTACCTTCTTTGAATCTAGGAGATGGAGCACTAGCTGAAGAAGGAGAAGTAACTGATGACTTAGGATGAAACTGAGAATAGTTTTCTTCTTCTGATTTGGGCTTAGCAAAGTTGAAACTACCTGTCTTTGCACTCTTATTCTGCTTCTCCCTCATCTTAAACTTCTGCTCTTATTCTATTGAGCATGATTCAAGAGCTTGGCTATGTTTATTTCACTATTTAACATTGCAGACCTACACTCATTGACCACAGTATAATTCACCCCAAAAACAAACTTACTCACCTTTGCCATGTTGTCCATAAGCACATGAGGGGCATATCCAGATAATTGAGTAATCTTAAGAGAATTATCTTTCATCGCATGTTACCCTGCCTGAGGTTGATGTATTCTAACACCTTAGCCTCTCTCAGCTCTTGGGGAAAGAATCTATCTAAGAATGTGGTGAAAAACACCTCCTACTCTATAGGCCCTGCCTCATCTAGCCTTTCTGGCTTCTACTACTTGTACCAAGTGTGAGTAATATCCTGCAAATAATATGGAGCTAGCTCAACACTCTCACTAAGAGTAACCCTCATAATGTCTATAACCTTCTAAACCTGATCGATGAATTCCTAAAGGTCCTCATCTGACTTAGACCAAAGAAAGAATGGAGGATTCATTCGGGTGAAGTCCCAAATCCTGGTTGCGCTGAATTGGTCATTGGGTTGGCCAGAACGATAGTTGGTCATTTATTTTGAGCAGTAACTGATTGACCAAGAGTAGTGAATGCAGCTCAAAACTCTACATAAGAAATATGTTCACCCAAAGGATCTTCGTGCTGAGGGGCTAACCGATTCCCATTTCTTCTTTTAGGAGGCATGTTCTGCAGAAAAAAGGGAGAAATGGATTAGACTAAGAGATTGACTTGACATTATGCTCACTGGAATAACATGAGTACTGAAAGAAGGGAAACTATTCCTAAAACATATCGTAGCCTCCGGTAAAAAAATGTGGCGCACAACACTTTCATGTACAAGACACTACTTGATGCGACTTTCAGGTTTCCTAGGACACTATTGAACCTTAGGCTCTGATACCAAGTTTGTAACGCCTCAAATCTGGTACCAAGAATACCACACAATGCTCATAACCTCGAAGGACCACAAGCTAACCCATGATTGACATCTGTACCTATATACTGCATAATATACTATATTATATGGAAACATGAATTGAAAGGCCATAAGGTTCAAAAGTGTAACATAAAATCTGATAAATCATAATATATGGATGGGGTATGAAATAACCAAAACAACTAGAAAAACTATCTGAAACGTGATAGTCTGAAAAGCCTCTAACTGACTAAACTGTATGAACAAGGAGTTGATGGGACATGTCCCCAGCTGACTCCAACTAATAAATTAATTAATGAGATGATAAATTAATAATCTTATCCTCAAATGATGAGGACTCACTGCTAATTCTGACCACTGAGACTGGAATACTACTGAGGATCTGGAGCTCGTACTTTTGAACCTATGGTATAAAAAACCATAGCGCAAATAGGTCAGTACTTTGAATATATTGGTATGCATGGAAGGTAGGCTGAATGCAAAGGGTTTACATGCATGAACTATACTAACTTACTGAATATCATGAATGTGAGATTAAATGGATGAATACAAAGTAACTATATCTGAGATTGTGATAACATGAATTTACTAATAACTAACATAAATTTACTAATAACTAACATGACTAGTGACTGAGTTTTGATAACTGATATAACTGATGACATGAGTAACTGTATCTGACAGTCCCGAATCTGATGGAACTAGTTGAGTTCCGTACTGTATCTGAGTTTACTTTATCTAACAGTTCTAAAATCTGAAGAACTATCTGAGTTTTTTCACTGATACTCTTTCTGAAACTATTTGGCCATTTTAAACATTAGGGATCAATATCATCATTTCTCCGAAGTCCTACAATGGCCACCAGTCTAAATTGGTAGCAGTGGATTCTTTCACCAAATAATTTGGGCCCCTAATATGACATTATGGCTGAGTTGGGGTCCAATCTGTAATCCCAATTGGAAGGGTGTCAATACCGTGCCACTGGAAAGGACAATCTGTGAGTAACCCTGATATAACAGCTAAATCTTGTAAGAGCGGTAGGAAACCTCATATAACAAGTTAAGCCACCTTATCTACCCTCATAAAGCAGGCTATGATGTCTCAACCTATGTTGGCTATATAGTTCAGGAATACAAGGACTGCTTCTAAGAATCACACCCTCATATAATAGGTGAGTTCCCATCCTTGGGTTCACTCGGTGGTAATTCCTACTCCTATCTGAATAGACACTATACATGGATTACTGGATTGAACTGGACTAAATTAACTGAATTTCATTGACAGTCAGAATAGTACTAATATTACTAAATTACTGAGATTTCCTGAGTCACTTGACTGATTGAGTTCTATAGATCAGGGCTTGACTGAAGATATCGTGAAACATGTCACTGACTCTAGGCACACAACTATATTTGTTGGGTACAAGTTCCCCCAGGACTCGATGGAAGGAAACTAATAAGGCATGACATTCTTGAATGCATGACAAATCATCAACAATCCATAATACAATAATAGGTAATATTTCATGGGAATTTGATTATCATAGCTTGGTATGTAAATAAGATAGAATGTATACATAGAATAATTTCATAATGTTAACTCATGAACTATCCAACAAACAAATTTCAATACATAAGAATAACATGGAAGTCATTTCGGATCACAATTTAGCTATAGTGCATAATTTCTATCTTACTAGGTATTTTATAAATCAACTTGCATGCACGCATAGTGCATAGGCTTAATCATCAAATTGACATATTTTAAATAACTTAATTTTTTGATTTCACTAACTTGCTAATGTAGTTTCATGAAAAACACATAAATATTCCAACTTGGGAATCATATAACAAGATAAACATGGCTACAATCAACCCACAACATAATCATTATTCATAATTTAAAATAGGGTTCTTGAGATTTATGAATGAAAGGAATCCATAAATCAACTCAACTCATACCTTAGTTCTTGGTTTAGAGAAAATGGATGGAGAGACTTTCTTGAAATTGAATCCCTAATTGAAACCTTATCTTGTTCTTGAGAGAAAATTGAGAGAAACTTGTATATTTTGGGTTCCAAATAGTTGAATCTCGTGTTAAAGGGATTAAATTAGGGTGGAAAATTGACCCATTTAACCCTGGATGCGTATTTTAATTTTAATGTAAATTTCCCGAACTGGACACCTACAGCGCCGCGTCACTGGAATTTGATTAGTAGGAAATTGAGGGATGATGCAACGTAGAGCCATCGCATTGCGACTTCATTTGTGACTTGTAAGTTTGGCGCGACACACCACTACTGCATATCACTACTGAAATTTAACAATTGCCATTTTCTCTTCTGGCGAGGCGCGCCACTGACTAATATGGCATTGTTTTGTGATAGGAACTTTAAATAGTCATAACTTTTTACCCGATTATCATATCTGGGCAGATCTTATATTGATGGAAAGCTTATTTAATTTTCCACATGAAAAAAAGTAAAAATCGTAAAAATTCCTCATGAAATAAACATCATTCAATTCAGAAGATAATACTAGACATTCTTGAGATAAAATTAGTTAGGAAATTTCAGGGTATTACAATATCTCCCCCTTGGAAACATTCGTCCTCGAATAAGACTGATTGAGAGGGGAGAAAGAATAATCCAGAGTACATACTGAACATGAACATTGAAACAAGACTAACATTTCTGAGATCTATACTGAGCATACATATCTGATGCATGATTTCATTACTTAACTGACTCATGAACACATGACTGTGATTTCTGTTAACTGAGTTTCTCACTAGAAGAATGCATGTCTAATGCATGAACACATAACTAACCTGAAGTATGAATAAATGATTGAATGTGCAATGGTACTTAGGACAAAGATCATTATTGAAATCTAAACTTGAGATTGATACCAAGTAATAACTGAAATCTGGACATGAAAACAGAAAAGATTAAGGGGAACTGTTACCTAGAGCATGATCTGAGTTAACGGATAAGAGTTGAGGATACTTGGTAAGCATGTCTGATTCTCCCTCAACGGACTGATTTCGCAAAAGAACTTTGCCTAGAGTGACTGCTTTGTACCTTAGTCTACGAGTCTGATAGTCTAGGATTTCGACTAGAGTCTCCTCATAAAAGAGGTTGTTCTAAACATCTATGCTCTAAATAGGGACTACAACTACTGGGTCACCTATACCTTTCTAGATCAAAGAGACATGAAAGACTAGATGAACTGAGGCTAGATCTGAAGTCAATTCGAGCTCATAGGCTACCTTGCCGAAGTGACTGAGAATTTTAAAGGGTCCGACATATTAGGGATTGAGCTTTTCCTTGTTTTCCAATCACTTTACTTCTTTTATGGGAGAGATCTATAGATGGACATAGTCACCTATCTCAAATACGAGATCCTTTCCACACATATTGACATAAGACTTTTATTGGCTCTAAGTAACCCAGAGTCTTCCTCTGATACTAAGTCATGCCCTATGACTGAGTCCTCTCTAACTATGAACCAATCGACTGGAGATCTATATCTCATACCATCGAGAGCTGCGAACGGAGCTATCTGAATACTGGAATAATAGTTGTTATTGTATAAATACTCATTTAGAGGCAAGTGGTCATCCTAACTACCCTTGAAATCAATTGTACATGCTCGGAGCATATCTTCTAGAGTCTGAATAATCCTTTCTAACTGACCATCCTTTTGAGGATGAAAGGCTGTACTTAGATAATCTTGGGTACCAAAACCCTTTAGGAATACTTCCCAAAAATAATAGGTGAACTGGGTACCTCCATCTGAGATAATAGATAGCAAAATACCGTGCAATCTGACCAACTCTCTGATGTAGCGTTCGGCGTAATCCTCAACTAAATAATAGGTATGGACTGGAAGGAAATGATCTAATTTGGTCATCCTATCTATAATGACCCAAACTGAATCATGTTGATAATGATTTCGAGCTAAACCCATCACAAAGTCCATGTTGACTTTTCCCACTTCCAAGTAAGAATACTGAAATCCTGCATGGACCCATTAGACTGCTAATGCTCTATCTTAACCTACTGACATGTAGAGCAGTTAGCCACAAATTCTATAATATCTCTCTTCATTCGACTCCACCAATAGATTTCTCAAAAGTTGTGATATATCTTTGTGGCCCCTGGATAAATAGAGTAGCGCACACCATGTCCTTCTGCATGAATTTGCTGCCTCAAGTCATCTACACCTGGCACACAGGCGACCCTGACAACGCAATACAACATCTCTTCCTTGGTAGAAAACCTCTACTTTTTGATCCTTAATTGACTTTTTAACTTGAATATTGGGATCTCGATCTTTCTTTTCTTTCACCTCAGAAACTAGAGTTGATTCTGAACTACTCTGAACCCATAAATCACCCTCCTCTGTATCGGCTAGGTGAATACCTAGTATAGTAAGCTGATAGAATTCCTGAGCAAACTTCTTCTTATTTTCCTCGACACGATCAACACTACCCATAGATAGTCTACTGAGAGCATCAGCCACTACGTTGGCTTTGACCGGATGATAAAGGACACTTATGTCATAATCTTTGAAGAGCTATAACTACCTTCTTCGATGAAGATTGATATATTTCTAAGAAAAACATACTAAAGGCTCTTATGATCTATGAACACATCTATATGAACAACGTGTAGATAATACCTCCAAATTTTCAAGGCAAAGGCTACGGCTGCTAACTGAAGATCATGAGTAGGATAATTCTTCTCATATGGTTTAAGCTGTATGGAGGCGTAGGCTATGACCTTACTATGCTGCATGAGGACACAACCTAAACCTACTCTAGATGTATCAAAATACAATATGAATCCAACTAAACTAACTGGAAGAACTAAGACTAGGGCTGAGGTTAGTCGCGTCTTTTACTCCTGAAAACTCTTCTTGCAAGGATCTGACCACTTAAACTTGACTTTCTTATGAATCAATCTGTACATAGGGAATGCAATAGAAAAAAATCCCTTAACAAATCGTATGTAATAGCCAGCTAAACCCAAGAAACTCCTGATATCTAATGGAGAGATGGGTGTGGGCCAGTTTCTTATTGCTTCGGTGTTTTGAGGATCTACCCTAATGCCATCACTAGAAATGATATGACCAAGGAATGATACTCACCTTATCCAAAATTTGCAGTTACTGAATTTGGTGTACAATAGATGATCATTGAGGGTCTTAAGTATAATTCTGAGATGGTCTGCATGATCATGCTCACTATGGGAATAGACAAGAATATCATCTATGAAGACTATGACAAATATGTCCAAGTACTGCTTCAACACATGGTTCATCAAGTCCATGAAAGTTGCTGGGCATTTGTAAGACCAAAGGACATGACTAAGAATTTGAAATGACCAAACCGAGTATGAAAGGCTATCTTCGGAATGTTACATTCTCTGACTCTGAGCTGATGGTAGCCAGATCTTAGGTCTATATTAAAGAAATAGCTGGAACCCTAAAGTCTATTATACAAATCATCAATTATGGGTAGAGGATACATGTTCTTCACCATGAGTTTATTGAGTTGACTGTAATCAATGCATATTCTAAGAGAACCATCTTTCTTGCATATAAATAAGACTGGTGCACCCCACGAGGAAACACTGAGCCTGATGAGTCCCTTATCTAAGAGATCTGATGAATCCCTTATCTAAGAGATCCTTCAACTGTTCTTTTAGTTCTTTGAGTTCTTTTGGTGATATTCTGTATGGAAGAATAGATATAGGCTGAGTATCTGGAAGAAGATCAATGCCAAAGTCGATTTCCCTTTTGGGAGGAATCCCTAGAAGATCTTTGGGAAAGAAATCTAACTATTCATTCAAAATTGGGACTGATTCAAGGCTTGGAGTTTCAGAACTAGTGCCCGAAAGTAGAACAAGATGATAGAAACATCCTTTAGATATCATTTTCCTAGATAGAAAGTAGGAAACAAGCTAACCTCTAAAAAACGGATACACTACCCTTCCGCTCTAGGATGGGTTCATTCGGAAACTAAAATTAGACTATTTTATTTCTGCAGTCGACTATGAAATAGTAGGAATAAAGACAATCCATGATGACAATGACATCAAAATCAGTCATCTCTAATTTAACTAAGTCTGCTAAAATAACTTTCTAAAATATCATAACCGGGCAATTCCTGTATACCCATCGGGCTATGATGGTTTTACCCACAGAGGTAGAAACTGAAAAGGGCTCTTCTAGAATTTTGGGACTGACTCCAAAATCAGCTGCTATATAGGGAGTAAAAAAAAAAGAAGCTCCTCGATCTAGCAAAGCGTAAACATGCACATGAAATATCTGTAATGTACCAGTAGCTACATGTGGAGAATTTTTCTTATCTTATTGGGATTGGAGAACATTAATTCGATTTGGGTGTTGCCTACTAGTAGCATTAGAAGTGGCACCCTACTAATTTGGGTGACCAGACTTAGCTAAAGAATGGTTCTGCTGACCTTGAGGACCTGGCTGAGGACAGTCTCTGACTTCGTGTCCTAGCTTGCCACATCCGAAACAAATACCACTGCCAGCTCACTAGTAGCATTGGAAGTGGCACAATACTAATTTGGGTGACCAAACTAAGCTAAGGAATGGTTCTGCTGACCTTGAGGACCTGGCTGAGGATAGTCTCTAATTTGGTGGCCTGGCTTGCCACATCCAAAACAAATACCACTGCCAGCTCTGTAAATACCCTGATGGTGCTTGCCACAAGACTGGCAAAGAGGACAGGTATGGGCACTGCTAACACTTTTCTGAGACTTAGAGACTGGCGCTCTATCTTTGCTACCATCTTTGAATCTAAGAGATGGAGCACTAGATAAAGAAGGAGCTTGAATTGATGACTTAGGACGGAACTAAGAACGATTTCCTCCTTTTGATTTGGGCTGAGCAAAGTTGAAAATACCTATTTTTCTCTCCTATTCTACTTTTCCGTCATCTTAATCTTCTGATCTAATATCTATAGAGTAAGAGTTATAAGCCTAGCTATGTTCATGTCACAATTCAACTTCTCTAACCTACACTAGTTAACCACACTATCATTCACCCCCGAAACAAACTTACCTATCTTGGCCCTGCTATCTGCAACAATAAGAGGGGCATATCTAGCTAATTGAGTAAACTTAAGAGAATACTCTTTCACCATCACGTTGCCCTGTCTGAGATTGATGAAATCTAATACCTTAGCTACTCTCAGCTCTTGGGGAAAGGATATTTCTAATAATGTGGTGACAAACTCCTCCCACTCTATAGGCGCTGCCTCATCAAGCCTTTTTAGCTTCCACTACTTGCACTAAGTGTGAACAAAATCCTGCAACTGGTATGCAGCTAGCTTAGCACTTTCACTTGGAGTAACCCCCCTTAATGTCTATAACCTTCTGAACCTGATCAATGAATTCCTAAGGGTACTCATCTGACTTAGACACAAAAAAAGATGAAGGATTCTTTCGGGTAAAGTCCTGAATTCTAGTTGTAGCTGAATTGGCCACTGGGTTTGTCGGAAGGATAGCTAGTCATTAGTTTTGACCAGTAACAGACTGAACAAGAGTAGTGAATGTAGCTATAAACATTGCATGAGAAACATGTTCGCCCATAGGATCTTCGGGCCGAGGGGCTGATTGATTCTCGTTTCTTCTTTAAGGAGGCATATTCTGTAGAAAAAAGGGAGAAACGAATTTAACTGAGAGATTGACTTGAGATTATGTTCACCGGCAAGACATGAATACTGAAAGAAGGTAAACTGTTCCTAAAACATCTTATAACCTCCTATACACAAATGTGGAACGCAATACTCCCATGTACAAGACTCTACTAGATAAGTCTTTTAGACTTTTTAGGATACTATTGAACCTTAGGCTCTAATACCAAGTTTGTAATGCCTCAAATCTGGTACCCAGACTGCCACACGGTGCTCATGACATTAAAGGGCCACAAGCTAACCCATGAATGATATTTGTACCTGTATACTGCATAATACATTGTCTAATACAAAAACATAAACTGAAAAACCATAAGGTTCAAAACTGTAACATAAAATCAAATAATTCATAATATATGGATGGGGTATGAAATACCCAAAACAACTGGAATAAACTGTCCGAAATATGATAGTCTGAAAAGCCTCTAACTGACTGAAATGTATGAATAACGAGTTGTGGGACATGTCCCTAACTAACTCAAACTAATAAATTAATTAATGAGATAATAAAGTAATGATAATGTCCTCAAAGGATGAGGACTCACTGCTAACTCTGCTTGCTGAGACTGGAATGCTACTGAGGATTTGGAGCTCGTACTTTAAAACCTATAGTGTAAAACACCATAGCGCAAATGCGTCAGTACTTTGAATGTACTGGTATGCATGAAAGATAGGCTAAATGAAAAGGGTTTACATTTATGAACTATACTAAATGACTGGATATCATGAATATGAGATTACATACATGAATACATAGTAACTATATATGAGGTTGTGATAATATGAATTTACTGATACTAACATGACTAATGACAGATTTTTGATAACTGATATAACTGATAACATAAGTGATTGTATCTAACAGTCCTAAATCTGATGGAACTTGTTGAGTTCCATATAGTATCTGAGTTGACAGTATCTGACAGTCCTAAAATTTGAAGAACTATTTGAGTTATTCTAGTGATACTGATACTAAAACTATGGGAAGTAGTTATCTAACCGACATACCCCTAATATGCCACTATGGATGAGTTAGGATCCAATTTGTAACCCCAATTGGAAGGGTGTCAATACCGCACCACTGGTAAGGACAATCTGTGAGTAACCCTCAAATAACAGGTAACTCGGGTGAGAACGGTAGAAACCTTCATATAACAGGTTAAGCCACATCATCTACCCTCATATAGTACTCTATGATATCTCAACCTATGCTTGCTACGTATTTCAGGAATGCAAGGATTACTTCTAAGAATTACACCATCATATAACAGGTGAGTTCCCATCCTTCGGTTCACTCGATACTAATTCCTACTCCCATCTGAATAGACACCTAAAATGGATTACTGGATTGAACTGGACTAAATTAACTGAATTCCATTGTCTAAAGAAATATTATTAAGATTATTGAGTTACTGAGATTTCCTAAGTCACATGACGATTGAGTTCTATAGATCAAGGCTTGACTGAAGATATCTGAAATATATCACTGAATCTAGGCATACAACTATATTTTTTGGTTACAAGTACCCCCAGGACTTGATGGAAGGAAACTAACAAGGCCTGACATTTGTGAATGTATGACCAATCATCAAAAATCCATAATACAATAATGGGAGATATTTCATGGGAATTTGGTTATCATAACTTGGTACTTAAATAAGATAGCATGTATAAATAGAATAATTTCATAAGGCTAACTCATGAGAAATCCAACAGACAAATTTCAATACATAAGAATAACATGAAAGTCACTTTTTATCATAATTTAGCCATAGTGCTTAATTTCTATCTTCCTAGGCATTTTATCAAAAACCTTGCATCCAGCCATAGGGAATAGGCTTAATCATCAAATCAACACATTATAAATAACTTAATTTATGGATTTCACTCACTTGCTAATGTAGTTTCATGAAAAACACATAAATATTCCAACTTGGGAATCATATAACAACATAAACATGGTTACAATCAACCCACAACATAAATATCATGATTCATAATTTCAAATAAGGTTCTTGAGCTTTATGGATGAAGAAAATCCATAAATCAACACAACGCATACCTTAGTTCTTGGTTTAGCGAAGATTGACGGAGAGACTTTTTTGAAATTGAATCTGTAATTGAAAGCCTAGCTTGTTCTTGAGAGTAAATTGAGAGAAACTGGTATATTTAGGTTTCCAAATAGTCAAATCTCGTATTAAAAGGATTAGATAGGCGTGGAAAATTAACCCTTTTAACCCAAGACACATTTTTAATTTCAGTGAAAATTTCCCGAAATGGACCCCTGGCACGATGCGGCACTATCGCATTGTACAGCTGGAATTAAACCACTAGGAAACTGAGGGATGGCGCGATATAGAGCCATCATATTGCCACTTCATTTGCGACCAGGAATTTTGGCGTGACGCGCCACTATCGCTGCCATTTTCTCTTGTAGAGCGGTGCGCCAATGACTAATATGGTGCTATTTTACGACGGAACTTGAAATAGTCATAACTTATTACCCGATTATCAGATTTGGGCGAAGCTTATATAGATGGAAGGCTTGTTGAATTTCCCAAATGAAAAAAAAGTTAAAATCATAAAAATTCCTTATGGAAGAAACATCATTCAATTTATAAGATAATACTAGACATTCTTGAGACAAAATTAGTTAGGAAACTTTGAGGTAATACAATATCTCCCCCTTGGAAACATTCCTCCTCGAATGAGACTGATTGAGAGGGGAGAAAAGATAAGCCAAAGTACACTAAAATATGACAGATATTTCTGAAATCTATACTGAGCATGCATATCTGATGTATGATTTCATGACTTAACTAACTCATGAACACATGACCATGAATTGTAAAAACTAAGATTCTCACTAGGAGAATGCATGTCTGATGCATGAACACATTACTAATCTGATGCATGAACATATGACTAAATATGCAATAGAACTAAGGACCAATTTTATAATAGCATTCTAAACATGAGATTGATACCAATTCGTAACTAAAATCTGGACATGAAAATTGAAAAGCTTAAGGAGAACTGTTGCCTTAAGCTTGATCTGAGTTAGCGGAGGAGATGCGAGGATACTTTGTACGCATGTCTGCTTCTTCTAACCAAGTAGCTCTCTCAAAGGACTGATTCCCCCAAAGAACTTTGACTAGAGGTACTTCTTTGTTTCTCAGTCTACGAGTCTGATAGTCTAGGATTTTGACTGGTCTCCTTATAAGAGAAGCTACTCTTAACATCGATGCTTTGAAAGGTACTATAACTACTAGGTCACCTATACACGTCTTGCTCAAAGAGACATGGACGACTAGATGAACTGAGGCTATATCTAAAGCCAATTCGAGCTCATAAGCTACTTTGCCAAAGCGACTAAGAATTTTAAAAGGACCGACATATCGGGGACTGAGCTTTCCCTTCTTTCCAAATCTCTTCACTCCTTTCATAGGAGCGATATTTAGATAAACATTACCACCAATCTCAAGCTCTTGATCCTTTCTACGCATATCTGCGTAAGATTTTTTCCGCTCTGAGCATCTCGGAGACTTTCTCTGATCAACTGGAGTTTTTCTAAAGCATTAAATACAAAGTCATTCCCTATGACTGAGGCCTCACTAAATTTTAACCAACAAACTGGAGATCTATATCCCTACCATAGTGATCTTCAAACGGAGCCATCTTAATACTGGAATGATGGTTGTTGATGTATGCAAACTCATTCAAAGATAAGTGGTCATCCCAACTACCCTTGAAATCAATTGCACACGCTTGAAGCATATATCCAAATTTTGAATGGTACTTACTACTTGACCATCTATCTGATGATAGAAGGTTGTACTAAGATGAAATTGGGTACCAAGACCTATTTAGAATGCTTTCCAGAATTAAGAGGTGAATTGGGTACCTCTGTCTGAGACAATAGATAATAGAACACCATGTAATCTGATGAACTCTCTGATGTAGAGTTTCACATAATCCTTGACTGAATAAGAGGTATGGACTGTAAAAAAATGAGCTTATTTTGTCATCCTATCTACAATGACCCAAACTGAATAATGCTGATGACGAGTTCGAGGCAAACCCATCCTAAAGTTCATGTTCACTTCTTCCCACTTCCAAGTAGGAAAACTAAACTCCTGCATGGACCCACTAGGATTTTGATGCTCTATCTTAACCTAATAATATGTAGAACACTTAGCCACGAACTATACAATATCTCTCTTTATCCCACTTAACCAATAGATTTCTCTCAAGTCATGGTACATCTTTGTTGCTCCTGGATGAACAGAGCAGCGCACACCATGAGCTTCTGCAAGAATATTGTGTCTCAAGTCATCTGCACCTGGAACACACAGGTGACCCTGACAACATAATACACTACCCTCCCATTAGGAGAAAACCTCTACTTTATGATCCTTGACTGAATCTTTCAACTTGAATAGAATGGGATCACTATCTTTCTTTTCTTTCACCTCAGAAACTAGAGATGATTCTGAACTAATCTCAACCCATACATCACCCTCCTTTGTATCGGCTAAGTGAACACCTAGACTAGAAAATTGATGGACTTGTTGAGCTTACTTCTACTAATTAGCCTCAACATAAGCAACACTGCCCATAGAAAGTGTAGTAAGAGCGTCGACCACTATGTTGGCCTTGCTCGGATGATAAAGGACACTCATGTGATAATCTTTCAAGAGCTCTAACCACCTTCTCTAACGAAGATTGAGATCTTTCTGAGAAAAAACATACTGAAGGCTCTTATGATCTGTGAACATATCTACATGAACACCGTATAGATAATACCTCAAAATTTTCAAGGCAAAGACTACGGCTGCTTACTCAAGATCATGACTAGGATAGTTCTTCTCATGGGTTTTAAGCTGTCTAGAGGCTTAGGCTATGAAATTACCATGCTGCATGAGGATACAACCTTAACCTACTCTGGATGCATCACAATACAATACGAACCCATCCAAAACATCTCGAAGAGCTACGACTAGGGCTGAGGTGAGTCGAGTCTTCAACTCCTAAAAGCTCTTATTGCAAGGATCTGACCACTAAAACTTGACTTTTTTTGAGTCAATCTAGACATAGGGAATGCAATATAAAAAAATTCTTCAACAAACTATCTGTAATAGCCAGCCAAACCCAAGACACACCTGATATTTAATGGAGAGATGGGTCTTAACCTATTTCTTACTGCTTTGGTGTTTTGAGGATCTACTCTAATGCCATCACCATAAACGATATTACCAAGGAATGATACTGACCTTAGCCAAAATTTTTACTTAGTAAATTTGACGAACAACTGATGATCTTTAAGGATCTGAAGTACAATTCTGAGATAGGTTGCATGCTCACGCTCACTATAGGAATAGACCAGAAAATCATCTATGAAGACTGTGACAAATATGTAAAAGTACTGCTTCAACACACGGTTCATCAAGTCCATGAAAGCTGTTGCGGCATTGGTAACACAAAAGAACATGACTAAGAATTCAAAATAACCATACCGAGTATGAAAGACTATTTTCAGAATGTCATATTCTCAGACTCTGAGCTAATAGTATCTTAATCTGAGGTCTATCTTAGAGAAATAGCTGGCACCCTAAAGTTGATAAAATAAATCATAAATTTTGGGGAGAGGATACTTGTTCTTGATCGTGACTTTATTGAGCTGATGGTAATCAATGCACATTCTAAGAGAATTATCTTTCTTGAACATCAATAAGACTGGTGCAACAGATGGGGAAATAGAGGGCCTGATGAATCCCTTATCTAAGAAATCCTTAACTGTTCATTTAGTTCTCTGAGTTCTTTTGGTGCCATTTTGTATGGTAAAATAAATATAGGCTGAATATCTAGAAGAAGATCAATACCAAAGTTTATTTCCCTTTTGGGAGAAATCTCTGGAAGATATTCGGGAAAGACAACTAAATATTTATTCACTAATGGGACTGATTCAAGGGTGGGAGTTTTAGAACTAGTGTCCTTAACTCAAACAAGACGATAGACACATCTTTTAGATATTATTTTCCTAGACCGAAGGCAGAAAATAAGTTGACCTTTGAAAGTGGATACATTACCCTTCTACTCTATGGTATAACAAAAACAAACTTACTCATCTTGGCCCTGCTGACTACAATCACATGAGGGAATATCTTGCTAATTAAGTAAACTTAAAATAATACTCTTTCACCATTATGTTGCCCTGCCTGAGTTTGATGTATTCTAACACTTTATCCTCTTTCATCTCTTGGGGAAAGAATCTATTGAAGAGTACAGTGACAAACTCCTCCCACTCTATAGGCCCTACTTCATCTGGCATTTCTAGCTTCCACAACTTGTACGAAGTGTGAGGAAGATCTTGCAACTGGTATACAGCTAGATCATTACTTTCACTAGGGGTAACCCCATAATGTCTATAACCTTCTGAACCTGATCGATGAATTCCTGAGGGTCATCATCTGACGTAGACCCAAGAAATGATAGAGCATTCATTCAGGTGTAGTCCTGAATCCTAGCTGTAGCTGAATTGGCCACTAGGTTAGCCAGAACGATAGCTGGTCATTCATTGTGGACAGTAATTGACTAAGCAAGAGTAGTTAATGAAGCTCTAAACTCTGCATTAGAAATATGTTTGCCCAAAGGATCTTCAGGCTGAGGGGCTGACTAATTCCCATTTCTTATTTTAGGAGGTATGTTCTGTAGAAGAAAGGGAGAAATAGATTATACTGAGAGATTGACTTGAGATTATGCTCACTGGAACAACATGAATCCTGACATAAGGAAAATTGTTCCTAAAACATCATGTATCCTCCTGTACATAAATGTGGCATGCAACACGCTCATGTACAAGACTCTAATAGATGCGACTTTCAGACTTCCTAGGACAGTATTGAACCTTAGTCTCTGATACCAAGTTTGTAATGCCCCGAATCTGGTACTCAGAATGCCACACGGTGCTCATGACCCCTAAGGACCATGAGCTAACCCATGACTGATATTTGTACATGTATACTGCATAATATACTATATAATATGAAAACATAAACTAAAAGTCCATAAGGTTCAAAACTGTAAAATAAAATCTAATTAATCATAAATATGGATGGGGTATAAAATATCCAATACAACTGGAATAAGCTGTCTAAAATGTGATAATCTGAAAAGTCTCTAACTGACTGAACTATATGAATAAGGATGTGATGGGACATATCCCCAGCTAACTACAACTAATAAATTAATTAATGAGTTAATAAAGTAATGATTATGTCCTCGAAGGATTAGGAATCACTGCTAACTCAAACTACTGATACTGGAATGCTCCTAAGTATCTGTAACTCGAGCTTCTGAACATAAGGTATAAAACGCCATAGTGAAAATGTGTCAGTACTGTTAATAAACTGGTATGCATGGAAGGTAGGCTGAATGCAAAGGGTTTACATGCATGAGCTATACTGACTAACTGGATATCATGAACATGAGATTACATGCATGAATACATAATAACTATATCTGAGATCGTGATAATATGAATTTACTAATAACTAACATAACTAATGACTAAGTTCTGATAACTGATATAATTGATGACATAAGTGACTATATCTAATAGTTCTAAGTCTGATGAAATTAGTTGAGTTTAGTAAAGTATCTGACTTGACTTTATCTGATAGTCCTAAAATCTAAAGAACTATTTGAGTTCTTTTACTAATACTGATACTGAAACTGTGGGAAGAAGTTATGTAACCGACATGCCCCTAATATGCCATTATGGCTGAGTTTGGGTCTAATCTATAACCGTAATTAGAAGGGTGTCAATACCGCGCCACTGGTAATAACAATCTGTGAGTTACCCTCATATAACAGGTAACTCGTGTAAGAACGGTGGGAACCTTATATAATAGGTTAAGCCACATCATCTACCCTCATCTAGCAGGATACGATGTCACAACCTACGCTAGCTACGTAGTTTAGGAATGTAAGGATTGCTTCTAAGAATAACACCCTCATATAACAAATGAGTTCCCATCCTTGGGTTCACTCGGTGCTAATTCTTACTACCATATGAATAGACACTAAACATGGATTACTGGCGTAAACTAGACTAGAATAACTAAATTTTGTTATCTGACAGAATAGTACTGAGACTACTTAATTACTGAGATTTCCTGAGTCATATGGCTGACTAACTTCTATAGATTTGGGCTTGACTGAAGATATCATTGAATATGTCACTGACTTTAAGCACACAGCTATATTTTTTGGGTACAGGTACCCCCAGGACTTGATGGAAGGAAAGTAACAAGGCATGACATTCTTGAATACATGACCAATCATCAACAATCCATAATACAACAATTGGTGATATTTAATGGGCATTTGATTATCATAGATTGGTATGTGAATAAGATAGCATGTATACATAGAATAATTTCATAAGGCTAACTTATGAGCAATCCAGCATACAAATTTGAATACTAAGTCATTCCCTATGACTGAGGCCTCACTAAATTCAAACCAACAAACTGGAGATCTACATTTCCTACCATAGAGCGCTTCGAACGGAGCCATCTTAATAGTGGAATAATAGTTGTTGTTGTATGCTAACTCAATCAAAGGCAAGTGGACGTCCAAACTACCCTTAAAATCAATTGCACATGCTTGAAGCATATCTTCTAGAGCCTGAATGGACCTTTCTGATTGACCATCTATCCGAGGATGAAAGGTTGTACTGAGATAAACTTGGGTACTAAGAAACTTTTGTAACACTTTCAAGAAATGATAGGGGAACTGGATACCTCTGTCTAAGACAATAGATAACAAAACATCGTGCAATCTAAACAACTCTCTGATGTAGAGTTTGGCATAATCCTTGACTCAATAAGAGGTATAGACTAGAAGAAAATGAGTTAATTTGGTCATCCTATCAACAATAACCCAAACTGAATTATGTTGATGACGAGTTTGAGGAAAACCTGTCACAAATTCCATGTTCACTTTCAAGTAGTAAAACTAAACTCCTGCATGGACCCACTAGGATTCTGATGCTCTATCTTAACCTGTTGACATGTAGAACACTTAGCCACAAACTCTGCAATAACCCTGTTCATCCCACCCCATGAATATATTTCTTTCAAGTCACAGTACATCTTTGTGGCCCCTGGATGAGTAGAGTAGCGCACACAATGCACTTCTGCAGGAATTCGCTGCCTCAAGTCATCTACACCTGGAACACACAGGCGACCCTGACAACGCAATGCACTATCTCCTCCTTGGGAGAAAACCTCTACTTTCTGATTCTTCACTGACTCTTTCAACTTGACTAGACTGGGATATCTATCTTACTTTTTGTTCACCTTGAAAACTAAAGATAATTCTGATCCCATACATCACCCTCCTCTGTATTAGCTAAGCGAACACCTAGTCTAGCAAGCTGATAGACTTCCTAAGCAAACTTTTGCTTATTGTTCTCAAAATGAGCAACACTACCCATAGACAGTCTACTGAGAGCAATACTACTTAGTCGACCTTGGCTGGATGATAAAGGACACTCATGTCGTAAACTTTCAAGAGCTCTAACCACCTTTTCTGGCGAAGATTGAGATCAATCTGAGAAAAGACATACTGGAGGCTCTTATGTTCTATGAACATATCTACATGAACACCGCATAGATACTTTCTCCAAATTTTTAAGGCAAAGACTACGACTGCTAACTCAAGATTATGACTAGGATAATTCTTCTCATGGGGTTCAAACAGTCTGGAGGCGTAGTCTATAACCTTACCATGTTGTATGACAACACAACCTTAACCTACTTTGGATTCATCATAATAGACTACGAATCCATCTGAACTATCTGGAAGAGCTAAGACTACGGCTGAGGTGAGTCGAGTCTTCAACTCCTGAAAACTCTTCTTGTTAGGATCTGACCAATGAAACTTGACTTTTTTCTGAGTCAATATGGACATAGGGAATGTAATAGAATAAAATCCGTCAATAAACATTGTGTAATAGCCATCCAAACCCAAGAAACTCCTAATATTCGATGGAGAGACGAGTCTGGGCCATTTTCTTACTACTTCGGTCTTTTGAAAATATGCTCTAATTCCATCACCAGAAATGATATGACTAAGGAATGAAACTAACCTTAGCCAAAATTTCCACTTACTGGATTTAACGAACAACTAATGATCTTTGAGGGTCTGAAGTACAATTTTGAGATGGTCTACATGATCAATCTCACTGCGGGAATAGACGAGAATATCATCTATGAAGATTATGACAAACACATCCAAGTATTGATTGAACACACGGTTCATCAAATCCGTGAAAGTAGCTAGGGCATTGGTAAGACCAAAGGACATGACTAAGAATTCAAAATAACCATACTGAGTATGAAAGGCTATCTTCGGAATGTCACATTCTCTAACTCTGAGCTGATAGTAGCCTAATCTAAGGTCTATCTTAGAGAAATAGCTGGCACCCTGAAGCTGGTCAAATAAATCATCAATTTTGGGGGGAGGATACTTGTTCTTGATTGTGACTTTATTGAGCTGATGGTGACCAATGCACATTCTAAGAGAACCATCTTTATTGCTTACGAATAAGACTGGTGCACTCCACGGGGAAACACTGGGCCTGATGAATACCTTATCTAAGTGATCCTTCAACTGTTCTTTCAGTTCTCTGAGTTCTGTTAGTGCCATTCTATATGGACAAATAGATATAGGTTAAATATATTGAAGAAGATCAATGCCAAAGTCTATTTCCCTTTAGCGAGGAATCCCTGGAAGATCTTCGAAAAAAACATCTGAATATTTATTCACTACTGGGACTGATTCAAGGATGAGAGTTTCATAACTAGTGTCCTTGACTCACACAAGATGATAGACACATCCTTTAGATATCACTTTCCTATCCCGAAGGTAGGAAACAAGCTGACCCCTGAAAGCGGATACACTACTTTCCACTCTAGGATGGGTTCATTCGAAAACTAAAACTAGACTATTCTATTTCTACAGTCGATTGTGGTATAGGAGGAATAAAGTCAATCCATGCTAAGAATGACATTAAAATCAGTTATCTCTAATTTGACTAAGTGTGCTTAAATGACTTTCTGAAATATCATAACTGGGCAATTCCTGTATACCCGTCGGGCTATGATGGTTTTACGCATTAGGGTAGAAAATAAAGAGGGCTCTTCTATAATTTTAGGACTGACTCCGAGATCAACTGCAATATAGGGACTAAAAAAGACAAAGAAGCTCCTTGATCTAACAAGGCATAAACATGCACATGAAATATCTGTAACGTACCAGTAACTATATCTAGAGAATTTTCCTGATCTTGCCAGGATTGGAGAGCATAAATTCCATTTGGGCATTGTCTACTAGTAGCATTAGAAGTGGCACCCTACTAATTTGGGTGACCACACTGAGCTAAGGAATGGTTCTGCTAACCTTGAGGACCTGGATGAGGACAGTCTCTGACTTGGTGGCCTAGTTTTCCACATCCAAAATAAATACCACTGCCAGCTCTGCAATTACCCTGATGGTGCTTGCCACAAGTCTGTTGAAGAGTACAGGTGCAGGCACCGCTAACACTTCCCTAAGACATAGAGCCTAGGTCTCTATATCTGCTACCATCTATGAATGTAGGAGCTGGAGCACTAGCTAAAGAAGGAGTTCGAACTGATAACTTAGGATGATACTGAGAACGGTTTCCTACTTCTGATTTGGACTGAGCAAAGTTGAAACTACCTGTCTTTGCTCTCTTATTCTGCTTCTCCCTTATCTTAATCTTCTACCCTTATATCTATTGAGCATGATTCATAATCTTAGTTGTATTCATGTCACTATTTAACATCGCAGACCTACACTCATTGACCACACTATCATTTACCTCAGAGAGAAACTTACTCATATTGGCCCTGCTATCTACAACCACATGAGGGACATATCTGGCTAATTGAGTAAACTTAAGAGAATACTCTTTCACCATTATGTTGCCCTACCTGAAGTTGATGTATTCTAACAACTTAGCCTCTCTTAGATTTTGGGGAAATAATATATCTAATAATGCGGTGACAAACTCCTCCCACTCTATAGGCCCTACCTCATCTGGACTTTCTGGGTTCCATTGCTTGTACCAAGTGTGAGAAACATCCTACAATTGGTATGCAATTATCTTATCACTCTCATTAAGATTAACCCCCATAATCTGTATAACCTTCTGAACCTAATCGATGAATTTCTAAGGGCCCTCATCTGACTTAGACCCAAGAAAAGATGGAGGATTAATTTCGATAAAGTCCCAAATCCTTATTGCAGCTGAATTGGCCACTAGGTTGGCCTAAATAATAGCTGATCATTCATTCTGAGTAGTAACTGACTGAGTAAGAGAAGTGAATATAGCTCAAAACTCTTCATGAGAAACATGTTCACCCAAAGGATCTTTGGGCTGACTAATTCCTATTTCTTCTTTTAGGAGGCATGTTCTGTAGAAGAAAGGGAGAAACAAATTAGATTAATATATTGACTTGGGATTATACTAACTAACATGACATAAATACTGAAAGAAGGAAAACTGTTCCTAAAATATCTCGTAGCCTCCTGTACATAAATGTGGCTCCCAACACTCCCATGTTCAAGACTCTACTAGATGCAGCTTTTAGACTTCCTAGGACATTATTGAACCTTAGGCTCTGATACTCAATTTATAATCTGGTACCTAGAATGCCACACGGTGCTCATGATCCCAAAGGACAACAAGCTAACCCATGACTGATATTTGTACATGTATACTCCATAATCTATTGTATAATATTGAAACATGAACTGACAGGCCATAAGGTTCAAAACTGTAACATAAAATCTAATAAATCATAATCTATATGTGGGATATGAAATACCTAAAATAGATGGAATCAATTGTTTGAAATGTGATAGTCTAAAAAGACTCTATTTGAGTAAACTATATGAGAAAGGAGTTGATGGTACATGTCCCCAACTAACTCTAACTAATAAATTAATTAATGAGATAATAAAGTGATAATGATGTCCTATAAGGATGAGGACTCACTGGTAACTCTGATTGCTGAGACTTGAATGCTACTGAGGATTTGGAGATCATGCTTCTAAACCTATGGTATAAAACACCATAGCGCAAAGGCATGAGTACTTTGAATATACTGGTATGTATGAAAGGTTGGCTAAATGCAAAAGGTTTACATGCATGAACTATACTAACTGATTGGATATCATCAACATGAGATTACATGCATAAATACATAGTAACTATATCTTAGATCGTGATAGCATGAATGTACTGATAACTAACATAACTAATGACTGATTTTTGATAACTGATATAACCGATGATATGAGTGACTATATCTGATAGTTCTCAATCTGATGAAACTAGTTAAGTTTTGTACAGTATCTGAGTTGACTTTATCTGATAGTCCTAAAATCCAAAGAACTATCTGAGTTCTCCTACTAATACTAATACTCAAACTATGGGAAGTAGTTATCTAACCAACGTACCCCAAATATGCCATTATGGCTAAGTTTGGGTCCAATCTATAACCGCAATTAGAAAGGTGTCAATACCGCGCCACTGGTAAGGACAGTCTGTAAGTAACCCTCATATAACAGGTAACAGTTGAAAGAATGGTGAAAACCCTCATATAACAGGTTATGCCACCTCATCTACCCTAATATAGCAGGATATGATGTATCAACCTACGCTGGCTACGTAATTCAAAAATGCAAAGATTGCTTCTAAGAATCGTACTGTCATATAACAGGTGAGTTCCCATCCTTGGATTCACTCAGTGCTAATTCCTTCTCCCATCTGAATAGATACTAAACATGGATTACTGGACTAAACTGGACTGGATTAACTAAATTCTATTGTCAATTGGAATAGTACTGAGATTACTAAATTACTCAAATTTCCTGAGTCACATAACTAATTAACTTCTATAGATTTGGGCTTAATTGAAGATATCGTTGAATATGTCACTGACTCTAGGCACACAACTATATTTTTTTGGGTATAGGCACCCCCAGGACTTGATGGAAGGAATATAACAAGGCATGACATTCTTGAATGCATAACCAATCATTAACAATCTAAAATATTGCAATTGGAGACATTTTATGAGCATTTGATTATGATAGATTAGTAAGTAAATAAGATAGCATGTGTACATAGAATAATTTCATAAGGCTAACTCATGAGCAATCCAACTTACAAATTTGAAAACTAAGTCATTCCCTATGACTGAGGCCTCACTAAATTTAAACCAACAAACTAGAGATCTGCATCTCCTACCATAGAGAGCTTCAAACGGAGCCATCATAATACTGGAATAATAGGTGTTGTTGTATGCAAACTCAATCAAAGGCAAGTGGTCGGCCCAACTACCCTTGAAATCAATTGCACACGCTCACAGCAAATCTTCTAGAGCCTAAATAGACCTTTCTTCTTGACCTTATATCTGAGGATGAAAGGTTGTACTGAGATGAACTTAGGTTCCAAGAACCTTTTGTAATATTTTTGATAAATGAGAGGTAAACTGGGTACCTCTGTCTAAGACAATAGATAACAAAATATCATAAAATCTGACCAACTCTCTGATGTAGAGTTTGGCGTAATCCTTGACTGAATAAGATGTATGGACTGGAAGGAAATGAGATGATTTGGTCATCCTATTTACAATAACCCAAACTAAATCATGCTGATGATGAGTTTGAGGCAAACATGTCACAAAGTCCATGTCCACTTCTTCCCACTTCTAAGTAGGAAAACTGAACTCCTGTATGGACCCACTAGGCTTCTGATGATTTATCTTAACCTGCTGACATGTAGAACACTTATCCATAAACTCTACAATAACCCTCTTTATCCCACTCCACCAATAGATTTCTTGCAAGTCGCGGTACATCTTTGTGGCCCCTGGATGAATAGAGTAGAGTGCACCATGCACTTCTGCAAGAATTCGCTGCCTCAAGTCATCTACATCTGGAACACACAGGAAACCCTAACAATGCAATACACTATCTCTCTCTTGGGAGAAAACCTCTACTTTTAGATCCTTGACTGACTCTTTCAACTTAACTAGACTGAGATATCTATCTTGCTCTTTGTTCACCTCGAAAACTAAAGATGATTCTGAATCCATACATCACCCTCCTTTATATTGGCTAATCGAACACCTAGTCTAGTAAGATGATAGACTTCTTGGGCTAACTTCTACTTATTGTCCTCAAAATGAGAAACACTACCCATAAACAGTCTACTGAGAGCAATACTACCTAGTCGACCTTAGGCGGATGATAAAAGACACTCATGTCATAAACTTTCAAGAGCTCTAACCACCTTCTCTGGTGAAAATTGAGATCAATCTGAGAAAATACATACTGGAGGCTTTTATGATCTGTGAACACATCTAAATGAACACCACATAGATACTGCCTCCAAATTTTAAAGGCAAACACTACGGCTGCTAACTCAAGATTATGAGTAGGATAATTCTTCTCATGGGGTTTAAACTGTCTGAAGGCATAGTCTATGACCTTACCATGCTATATGAGGACACAAAATTAACCTACTTTAGATGCATCACAATACACTACGAACCCATCTGAACTATCTAGAAGAGCTAAGACTAGGGCTGAGGTGAGTCGAGTCTTCAACTCCTGAAAACTCTTCCCGTTAGGATCTGACTAATAAAACTTGACTTTCTTCTGAGATCTAGACATAGGGAATTCAATAGAAGAAAATCCCTCAATAAACCTTCTATAATAGCCAGCCAAACACAAGAAACTCCTAATATCCTATAGAGAGATGAGTCTAGGCCATTTTCTTACTACTTTGATCTATTGAAGATATACTTTAATGCCATCACCAGAAATGATATGACCAAGGAATTATACTGATCTTAGAAAAAATTTCCACTTTTTAAATTCAGTGACCAACTAATGATCTTTGAGGGTCTGAAGAACAATTGTGAGAGAGTCTACATAATCACGCTCACTGCAAAAATAGACCAGAATATCATCTATGAAGACTATGACAAACACGTCCAAGTATTGCTTGAACACATGGTTCATCAAGTCCATTAAAGCTTTTGGGGCATTGGTAAGACCAAAGGACATAACTAAGAATTCAAAATAACCATACCGAGTATGAAGGGCTGTTTCGAAATGTCACATTCTCTGACTCTGAGCTAATAGTAGCCTGATCTGAGGTCTATCTTAGAGAAATAACTGGCACCCTGAAGTTGGTCAAATAAATCATCAATTCTAGGAAGAGGATATTGTTCTTGACTATGAATTTATTGAGCTGATGGTGATCAATGCACATTCTAAGAGAACCATATTTATTGCACACGAATAAGACTGGTGCACCCCATGGGGAAACACAAGGCCTGATGAATCCCTTATCTAAGTGATCCTTCAACTTTTCTTTTAGTTCTTTGTGTTCTGCTGGTGCCATTCTATATGGTGAAATAGATACAGGCTGAGTATATGGAAGAAGATCAATGCCAAAGTCTATTTCTCTTTAGCAAGGAATCCCTGGAAGATCTTCGAGAAAGACATCTAACTATTCATTCACTACTGGGACTGATTCAAGGATGGGAGTTTCATAACCAGTGTCCTTAACTCAAATAAGATGATAGACACATCCTTTAGATATCATTTTCCTAGCCCGAATGTAGGACATAAGTTGGCCCCTGTAAGAGGATACACTACTCTTCTACTCTAGGATGGGTTTATTCGAAAACTGAAATTGGACTATTCTATTTCTACAGTCGACTGTGGCATAGGAATAATAAATTCAATCCATGCTAAGAATGACATCAAAATCAGTCATCTCTAATTCGACTAAGTGTGCCGAAATGACTTTCTGAAATATCATAACTGGGTAGTCCTTGTATACCCGTTGGTCTATAATGGTTTTACCCATTGGGGTTGAAACTGAAAAGGGCTCTTCTATAATTTTAGGAATAACTCCGAAATCAACTGCTATATAGGGAGCAAAAAAAGACAAAAAAGCTCCTTGATCTAGCAAAGCATAAACTGGCACATGAAATATCTGTAATATACCAGTAATTACATCTGGAGAATTTTCCTGATCTTGTCAAAATTGGAGAGCATAAATTTGATTTGGGCATTGCCTACTAGTAGCATTGGAAGTGGTACCCTACTAATTTGAGGAAAGTCTCTGACTTAGAGGCCTAGTTTGCCATATTGAAAACAAATACCACTGCCAGCTCTGTAAATACCCTGATTATGCTTGCCACAAGTATGTTGAAGAGGATAGGTGTGGGATTTGCTAACACTTCCCTGAGACTTTGAGCCTGGCGCTCTATCTCTACTACCGTCTCTGAATCTAGGAGCTAGAGAACTAGCAAAAGAAGGAGTTCGAATTGATGACTTAGGATGAAACTGAGAATGGTTTCCTCCTTCTGATTTGGGTTGAGCAAAGTTGAAACTACCTGTCTTTGCTCTCTTATTCTGCTTCTCCCTTATCTTAATCTTCTACTCTTATATCTATTGAGCATGGCTCATTATCCTAGCTATGTTCATGTCACTATTCAACATCACAGACCTACACTTGTTGACCATACTATTATTCACCTCAAAGAGAAACTTACTAATATTAGCCTTGCTATCTACAACCACATGCGGGGCATATTTGGCTAATTGAGTAAACTTAGGAGAATACTCTTTCACTGTCATGTTACCCTACCTGAGATTGATGTATTCTAATACCTTAGCCTCTCTCAGATTTTGGGGAAAGAATTTATCTAAGAATGCGATGACAAATTCCTCCCACTCTATAGGCCCTGCTTCATTTGGCCTTTTTGGGTTCCATTACTTGTACCAAGTGTGAGAAACATCCTGCAAATGGTATGCATCTAGTTTAGCACTCTAACTAACATTAACCCCCATAATGTGTATAACCTTCTGAAACTGATTGATGAATTCCTCAAGGTCCTCATCTGACTTAGACCCAAGAAAAGATGGAGGATTAATTATGATAAAGTCCAAAATCCTTGTTGCAGCTGAATTGGCCACTGGGTTGGCCCGAATAACAGTTGGTCATTCATTCTGAGCGGTAACCGACTGATCAAGAGTATTGAATATAGTTCTAAACTATACATGAGAAACATATTCGTCCAAAGGATCTTCGGGTTGACTGATTCCCATTTCTTTTTTTAAGAGGCATGTTCTGTAGAAAAAAGGGAGAAACAGATTAGATTGAGAGATTCACTTAAGATTATGCTCACTAGCACGACATGAATACTAAAAGAAGGGAAACTGTTCCTAAAACATCTCGTAGACTACTATACATAAATATGGCGCACAACTCTCCCATGTACAAAACTATACTAGATGTGGCTTTCATACTTCCTAGGACACTATTGTACCTTAGTCTCTGATACTCAGTTTGTAATGCCCCAAATCTGGTACCTGGAATGCCACACGGTGCTCATGACCCCAAAGGACAACAAGCTAACCCATGACTGATATCTGTACATGTGTACTCCATAATATACTGTATAATATGGAAACATGAACAAAAAGGCCATAAGGTTCAAAACTGTAACATAAAATCTAATAAATCATAATATATGGATGAGGTATGAAATACCTAAAATAGCTGGAATAAATTGTTTGAAATACGATAGCCTAAAAAGACTCTAACTGAGTAAACTATATGAGTAAGGACTTGATGGGACATATCACCAACTAACTCTAACTAATAAATTAATTAATGAGTTAATAAAGTAATGATCATGTCCTCTAAGGTGAGGACTCACTGCTAACTCTAATTGCTGAGACTTGAATTCTACTGAGGATTTAGAGATCGTGCTTCTAAACATATGGTATAAAACAACATAGCGCAAAGGCATCCGTACTTTGAATATACTGGTATGTATGGAAGGTAGGCTGAATGCAAAGGGTTTACATGCCTGAACTATACTAACTGACTGGATATCATGAATATGAGATTACATGCATGAATACATAATAACTATTCTTAGATCGTGATAGCATGAATGTACTGATAACTAACATGACTAATGACTGTGTTATGATAACTTGTATAACTGATAATATAAATGACTGTATCTAATAGTCCTAAATCTGATTGAACTAGCTGAGTTTCGTACTGTATCTGAGTTTACTATATCTGACTGTCCTAAAATCTGAAGAACTATCTGAGTTCTTTTACTTATACTGATACTAAAACTGCGGGAAGAAGTTATCTAACAGACATACCCCTAATACAACATTACGGATGATTTGGGGTCCAAACTGTAACCTCAATTGGAATAGTGTCAATACCACACCACTGGTAAGGATAATCTATGATTAACCCTCATGTAACAGGTAACTCTGGTGAGAACGGTGGGAACCCTCATATAATAGGTTGAGCCACCCCATCTACCCTCATATAGAAGGCTATGATGTCTCAACCTATGCTGGCTATGTAGTTTAGGAATGCAAGGATTGCTTCTAATAATCACACCCTAATATAATAGGTGAGTTCCTATCCTTGGGTTCATTCGGTGATAATTCCTACTCCCATCTCAATAGACATTGAACATGGATTACTAGACTGAACTAAACTGAATTAACTAAATTTCATATACTGACAAAATAGTATTGAGATTACTGAATTATTGAGATTTTCAGAGTCACATGACTGACTGAGTTCTATAGATCAGGGCTTGACTGAAGGTATCATGAAACATTTCACTAACTACAGGCACACAACTATATTTTTTGGGTACAAGCAGCCCCAGGACTCGATGGAAGGAAACTAACAAGGCATGAAATTCTTGAAAGCCTGACCAATCATCAACAATCCATAATACAATAATTGGAGATATTTCATGGGTATTGATAATCCTAGCTTGGTACGTGAATAAGAAAGCATGTATAGAATAATTTCATAAGGCTAACTCATGAGAAATCCAACAAACAAATTTTAATACAGAAGAATAACATGGAAGTCATTTTGGACCACAATTTATCTACAGTGCATAATTTCTATCTTCCTAGGCATTTTATCAAACAGCTTGCATGCACCTGTAGGGCATAGGCTTAATCATTAAATTGACACATTATAAATAACTGAATTTATGGATTTCACTCACTTGCTAATGTAGTTTCATGAAAAACACATAAATATTCCAACTTGGGAATCATATAACAAGATAAACATGGTTAAATCAACCCACAGCATAAATATCATGATTCATAATTGAAAATTAGGTTCTTGAGCATTATGGATGTAAGGAATCCATAAATCAACACAACGCATACCTTAGATCTTCGTTTAGTGAAGATTGATGGACTGACTTTCTTGAAATTGAAGACAAAATTAAGAGAAACTAGTATATTTTGGGTTCCAAATAGCGGAGTCTCGTGTGAAAGGGATTAAATAGGGGTGGGAAATTGACCATTTTATCTGGATGCATTTTTTATTTCAGTAAAAATTTCCCGACCTGGACCCCTAGCGCGATGCGGCACTGTCGCACCAAGTCACTAGAATTTGTCTACTAACAAATTGAGGGAAGTCACGATGCGAAGCCATTGCGTTGCCACTTCATTTGCGACCTAGAAGTTTGGCACGATGTACCACTACCACAGACCCCTACTAGAATTTGAAAATTGCCATTTTGTCTTGTGGCACAGCACGCCACGGACTAATATGATGCTATTTTGCGATAGGAACTTGAAATAGTCATAAATTTTTACCCGTTTATCGTATTTGTGCGAATCTTATATCGATGGAAATCTTATTCAATTTCACACATGACAATAACTGAAAATCCTGAAAATTCCTCATTGAATAAACATCATTCAATTTAGAAGATAATACTAGATATTCTTTAGAAAAAATTAGTTAGGAAACTTTGGGGTATTACAATATCTCCCCCTTGGGAACATTCATCCTCGAATGAGACTGACTGAGAGGGTAGAGTAGATAAGCTAAAGTACATACTAAAAATAAATATTGAAACATGACTAACATTTCTGAGATCTATACTGAGCATGCATATCTAATGCATGATTTCATGACTTAACTGACTCATGAACACATGGCTGTGATTTTTGATATCTGAGTTTCTCACTAAGCGAATGCATGTTTGATGCATAAACCATTGACTAATATGATGGATGAAGCTATAAATGAAAATACAATGGTACTTAGGACCAAGTTCATAATAGAATTCTTAATATAAGATTGATACCAAGTCATAACTAAAATAGGACATCGAGCTTGATCTGAGTTAATAGAGAAGAGGTGATGATACTTGGTATGCATGTCTGCTTCTTCTTCCTAAGTATCTCTCCAACAGACTGATTCTGCCTAAGAACTTTGACTGCAGGGACTTCTTTGTTTCTCAGTCTACGAGTCTGATAATCTAAGACTTTGACTGTAGTTTCCTCATAAGAGAGGCTATTCTGAACATCTATGCTCTGAATAGGGACTACAACTGTAGGGTCACCTATACACTTCTTAAACAAAGATACATGGAAGACTAGATAAACTGAGGCTAGATTATAAGGAAATTTGAGCTAATAAGCTACCTTGCCAAAGTGACTGAGAATTTTGAAGGGACCAACATATCGGGGACTGGTCTTTCCCTTCTTGCCGAATCTCTTTACACCTTTAATGGGAGAGATCTTTAGATAGACATAGTTACCAATCTCGAACTCGAGCTCCTTCCTACATATATCTGCATAAGACTTTTGTCGGCTCTGAGCATCCTGGAGTCTTTCTCTGATCAACTAGACTTTTTCTAAAGTATTGAATGCTAAGTCATGCCCTATGACTGCGGCCTAACTAACTTCGAACCAACAGACAGGAGATCTGCATATCCTACCATAGAGAGCTTCGAACAGAGCTATCTTAATACTGGAATTATAGCTGTTATTGTATGCAAACTCAGTCAAAGGCAAGTGGTTATCCCAATTACCCTTGAAATAAATTGCACAAGATCACAACATATCTTCTAGATTCTGAATGGTCCTTTGTGCTAGACCATTTATCTAAGGATGGAAGGTTGTACTGAGATAAACTTGTGTACCAAGAACCTTTTGGAATGCTTTCCAAAAATGAGAGGTGAACTAGGTACCTTTGTCTAAGATAATAGAAAACAAAACACCGTGCAATCTGACCAACTCTCTGATATAGAGTTTGGCATAATCCTCGACTAAATAATAGGTATGGACTGGAAGAAAATGAGCTAATTTGGTCATCCTATCTACAATGACCCAAAGTGAATCATGCTGATGATCAGTTCGAGGCAAACCTATCACAAAGTCCATGTTCACTTCTTCCCACTTCCAAGTAGGAATACTGAACTCCTGTATGGACCCTCTAGGCTTTTGATACTCTTTTTTAACCTGTTGACATATAGAGAACTTAGCCATAAACTCTATAACATCTCTCTTCATCCTACTCCACCAATAGATTTCTCATAAGTCGCGGTATATCTTTGTGGCTCATGGATGAATAGAGTATCATGATTCACTGCCTTAAGTCATCTACACTTGGAACACACAGGCAACCCTGACAATGCAATACACTATCTCTCCCTTGGGAGAAAACCTCTACTTTTGGATCCTTGACTGACTCTTTTAACTTGACTAGACTGGGATCTCTATCTTGCTTTTCTTTCACCATAAAAACTAGAGATGATTCTTAACTACTTTGAACACATACATTACCCTCCTTTGTATCGGCTAAGCAAATACCTAGTCTGGCAAGCTGATGGACTTCCTGAGCTAACTTGTTCTTATTATCCTTAACATGAGCAACACTACCCATAGATAGTCTACTTAGATCGTCGGCCACTACGTTGGCCTTACCCAAATGATAAAGAACACTTATGTCATAATCTTTCAAGAGCTCTAACCACCTTTTCTGTTAAAGATTGAGATATTTCTAAGAAAAAACATACTGAACTCTCTTATGATATGTGAACACATCTACAGGAACACCGTAAAGATAATGCCTCTAAATTTTCAAGGAAAAGACTTCAGTTGCTAAATCAAGATCATGAGTAGGATAATTCTTCTCATGAGGTTTAAGATGTTTGGAGGTATAGGATATGACCTTACCATTCTATATGAGGAAAAAACCTAAAACAACTCTAGATACTTGATAATACACTACGAATCCATCTGAACTATCTGGAAGAGCTAAGACAAGGGCTAAGGTGAATCTAGTCTTCATGTCCTGAAAACTCTTCTTGCAAGGATCTGACCACTGAAACTTAAATTTATTCTGAGTCAATCTGGATATAGGGAATGAAATAGAATAAAATCTTTTAACAAACCATTTTTAATAGCCAGCCAAACCCAAAAAACTCCTGATATCTGATGGAGAGATGCGTCTGGGCCAGTTTCTTACAGCTTCAGTATTTTGAGAATCTATCCTAATGCCATCACCAAAAATGATTTAACCAAGGAATGATACAGACCTTAGTGAAAATTTGATCTTAGTAAATTTGGCAAGCAACTGATGATCTCTGAGGGTCTAAAGTACAATTTTGAGTTGTATACATGATCACGTGCACTACAGGAACAGACCAAAATATCATCTATGAATACTATGACAAATATGTCCAAGTACTGCTTGAACACACGGGTCATCAAGTCCATGAAAGCTGGTGGGGCATTGGTAAGACCAAAGGACATGACTAAGAATTTAAACTGACCATACCATGTAGAAAGGTTATCTTCTGAATATCACATTCTCTGTCTCTGAGATGATGGTAGCCTGATCTGAGTCTATCTTAGAGAAATTGCTGGCACCTTCAAGATGGTCAAACAAATCATTAATTCTTAAGAGAGAATACTTTTTCTTAAGCGTGACTTTATTATGCTGATGGTAATCAATGAACATTCTAAGAGAACCGTCTTTCTTGTGCACAAATAAGACTGGTGCACCCCATGGGGAAACATTGGGCATAATGAATCCCTTATCTAAGAGATCCTTCAACTGTTCTTTCAGTTCTCTGAGGTCTACTGGTGACATTCTGTATGGCGGAACAGATATAGGCTGAGTATCTAGAAGAAGCTCAATGCCAAAGTCTATTTCTCTTTCGGGAGAAATCCCTAGAAGATCTTCGGGAAATACATCTAAATATTCATTCTCTACTAGGCCTGATTCAAGGCTGGAAGTTTCAGAACTAGTATCCTTAACTCAAATAAGATGATAGACACATCCTTTAGATATCATTTTCCTAGCCCGAAGTTAGGAAACAAGTTGACCTCTTAAAGTAGATACACTACCCTTCCTCTCTAGGAAGAGTTCATCATAAACTGAAACTAGAATATTCTATTTCTACAGTCGACTGTAGCATAGTAGAAATGAAGCCAATCCATGTTGAGAGTGATATCCAAATTAGTCATCTCTAATTTGACTAAGTCTACTAAAGTGACTTTCTGAAATATCATAACCGGGTAGTTCCTGTATACCCATCAGGCTATGATGGTTTTACGCACTGGAGTAGAAACTGAAAAGGGCTCTACTAGAATTTTGGGTCTGACTCCAAAATTAACTGCTAAATAGGGAGTAACAAAATACAAAGAAGCTCCTGGATCTAGCAACGTGTAAACATGCACATGAAAGATCTGTAACATACCAGTAACTACATCAGAAAAATTTTCCTGATCTTGTCAGGACTGGAGAGAATAAATTCAATTTGACCATTGCCCACTAGTAGTACTGGAAGTGGCTCCCTGCTAATTTAGGCGACCGGACTGAGCTAAGGAATGGTTCTACTGACCCTGATAACCTCGCTAAGAATAGTCTCTAACTTGGTGGCCTGGCTTTCCATATTCAAAATAAATACCACTGCCAGCTCTACAAATATCCTGATTGTGTTTGCCATAAGTTTGGCAAAGAGGATAGGTGTGGGAACTACTAACACTGCCCTAAGACTTAGAACTTGGCGCTCTATCTCTTGTACCATCTCTGAATCTAAGAGCTAGAGCACTATATGAAGAAGGGAGATAGAACTGATGACTTAGGACAAAACTAAGAATGGTTTTCTTCATCTAATTTGGGCTGAGCAAAGTTAAAACTACCTGTCTTTGCTCTCTTATTCTTCTTCTCCCTTATCTTAATCTTTTTCTATTATATCTATTGAGCATGATTCATAAGCCTGGCTATATTCATGTCACTATTCAACATCGCAAACCTACACTCATTGACCACACTATCATTCACCTCAGAAACAAACTTACTCATCTTGGCCCTGCTGTCTACAACCACATGAGGTGCATATCTTGCTAATTGAGTAAACTTAAGAGAATACTCTTTCACTATGATGTTTCCCTACCTAAGGTTGATGAATTCTAACACCTTAGCTTCTTTTAGCTCTTGGAGAAAGAATCTATCTACGAATGCGGTGACAAACTCCTCCCACTCTATAAGCCCTTCCTCATCTGGCCATTCTAGCTTTCACTACTTGTACCAAGTGTGAGAAATATCCTACAATTGGTATACAGCTATCTAACTACTCTCACTAGGAGTAACCCCCATAATTTCTAAAATATTTTATACCTGATTGATAAATTTCTGATGGTACTCATCTGACTTAGACCCAAGAAAATATGGGGGATTCATTTGGGTGAAGTCCTGAATCCTTACTGCAGCTGAATTAGCCATTGGGTTGGATGGAATGACAGATTGTCATTCATTCTGAGTGATAACTGACTGAGCAAAAGTAGTGAATATAGATCTAAACTCTGGGTAAGAAACATGTTCGCCCAAAGGATCTTTGGGATGAGGGGCGGACTGATTCTCGATTCTTCTTTTAGGAGGCATGTTATGTAGAAGAAAGGGAGAAATGAATTAGACTTAGAGATTGACTTGAGATTATGCTCACTGGCACGACATAAATATTGAAAGAAGGGATACTATTCCTAAAATATCTCATAGCCTACTATACATAAATGTCCCGTGCAATATCCCATGTACAAGATTCTACTAGATGCGGCTTACAGACTTCCCAGGACACCATTGAAACTTAAGCTCTGATACCAAGTTTGTAATGCCATAAAATCTGGTACCCAAAATTCCACACAGTGCTCATGACCCCAAAGGACCACAAGCTAACCCATGACTGATATATATATACCATTATACTGCATAATATACTGTATAATATGGAAACATGAACTGAAAGGCCATAAGTTTCAAAACTGTAACATAAAATCTGAGAAGTCATAATATATGGATAGGTTATAAATTACCTAAAACAACAGGAATAAATTTTCTGAAATGTGATAGTTTAAAAAGCCTCTAACTGATTGAACTGTATGAATAAGGAGGTAATAGGATAGGTCCCTAACTAAATCCAACTAATAAATTAATTAATGAGATAATAAAGTAATGATCATGTCCTCGAAGGATAAGGACTCACTGCTAACTCTGACTACTGAGACTGGAATGCTACTGAGGATGTGGAGCTCGTGCTTCTTAATTTTACTGTATAAAACACATAGCGTAAATGCGTCAGTACTTTGAATGTACTAGTATGCATGGAAGGTAAACTGAATACAAAGGGTTTACATGCATGAACTATACTAACTGACAGGATACCATGAACGTGAGATTACATGTATGAATACATAGTAACTATATCTGAGATCGTGATAACATGAATTTACTGATAACTAACATGACTAATGATAAAGTTCTAATAACTGATATAACTAATGACATGGGTGACTGTATCTGACAGTCTTAAATCTGATGGAACTAGCTGAGTTTTGGACTGTATCTGAGTTGACAGTAATGGACAGTCCTAAAATATGAAGAACTATCTGAGTTATTTTACTAATACTGATACTGGAAATGTGAGAAGTAGTTATCCAACTGACATTCCCCTAATATGCCATTATGGCTGAGATGGGGTCCAATCTGTAACCCCAATTGGAAGTGTGTCAATACCGCACCCCTGGTAAGGACAATCTATGAGTAACCCTTATATAACAGGTAACTTTGGTTAGAATGGTGGGAACCCTCATATAATAGGTTAAGCAACATCATCTACCCTTATATAGCAGGCTATGATATCTCAACCTATATTGGCTATGTAGTTCAGGAAAGCAAGGACTGCTTCTAAGAATCACACCCTCATATAACAGTTGAGTTTCTATACTTGGGTTTACTTGGTGCTAATTTCTACTCCTATCTAAATAGACACTAAACATGGATTACTGGACAGAACTGGACTGAGTTAACTGAGTTCTATTGACTGATGGGATAGTACTGAGTGTACTAAATTTCTGAGATTTCTTGAGTTACATGACTGACTGAGTTCTGTAGATCAGGGCTTGACTAAAGATATCATGAAACATGTCGCTGACTCTAGGCACACAACTATATTTTTTGGGTACAAGTCCCCAGGAATCGATGGAAGGAAACTGACAAGGCATGACATTCTTGAATGTATGACCAATCATCAACAATCCATAATACAATAATTGGAGATATTTCATGGTCATTTGATTATCATAGCTTGGTATGTGAATAAGATAGCATGTATACATAGCATAATTTCATAAGGCTAACTCTTGAGCAATCCAACAAATAAATTTTAATACAAAAGAATAACATGGAAGTTATTTTTGACCACAATTTAGCTATAATGCATAATTTCTATCTTTCAAGGCATTTTATCAAACACCGTGCATGCACCCATAGGGCATAGGATTAATCATCAAATTGACACATTATAAATAATTTAATATACAGATTTCACTCACTTGCTAATGTAGTTTCATCAAAAACACATAAATATTCCAACATAGGAATCATATAGCAAGAAAAACATGGTTACAATCAACCCACAATATAAATATCATGATTCATAATTTAAAATATGGTTCTTGATCTATATGGATGAAAAAAATCCATAAATAAAAACAAAGCATACCTTAGTTCTTGGTTTAGCGAAGATTGACGGAGAGACTTTCTTGAAATTGAATCCCTAATTGAAACCCTAGCTTATTCTTGAGAGAAAATTAAAAGAAACTATTATATTTTGGGTTCCAAATAGCTGAATCTCATGTTAAAGAGATTAAATAGAGCTAGAAAATTGACTCTTTTAAACCTGGACGTATCTTTTAATTTTAGTAAAGATTTCCCAAACTGGACCCCTGGCGCAACACGGTGATATCATGTCGTGTCACTATAATTTGACAACTGGGAAATTGAGGGATGGCACGAGGTGGAGCCATCACATTGCCACTATATTTGTAACCTAGAAGTTTGGAGTGACATGCCACTATATCAAACCCCTACTGAAATTTGACAATTACCATTTTCTCTTTTGGAGCGGCGCGCCACTAACTATTATGGTGCTGTTTTGTGATGGGAACTTGAAATAGAAATAACTTTTTACTCGGTTATCAGATTTGGGCGAATCTTATATCGATGGAGAGCTTATTGAATTTCCCACTTGAAAAAAAGTGTTTAAAATTCCTCATAGAATAAACATCATACAATTTAAAGGATAATACTAAACATTCTTACGACAAAATTAGTTAGGAAATATTAGAGTATTACACTAACTCACCCGAGTTCATTTCAACCAATTTGTCAGAAAGTTAAGAAATTGAAAATTAGGTATAGAACAAACTTTTTATTGAAACAACCTTAAATAGAAATTTAAACTATGCCATTACATCCATAAGGTTGAATTTGGTATGGTAGTGTAGTCCATTTGCATATATGGGACCAGATGAATTCCAAGGGGTTAGTGGAGACTTAGAAAATTACAAGACTCAGTTGTACTAATGTGATGATTGATAGTGAGCCTTGGATTTCTAATAGCGATCTGGTAGCCAGCTAGTTATTTTGGTAATTCAGACACCATTATCATAAAAGGGACCAGCAAGAAACTCAACAAAAGTCGTGATCGTAATGTGGCAGGTCATGATAGCGACACTCGCACCCCTGGAAAGGGTACAAATATGTTGTTTCAACTAATTTTGCCAATTTCCTACCAATTCTCTAGTTACTAAAACCGTAAAAGAGACTAAAATCTTGGGATTGAAGCGTATGGGTGATTTGAGAGCTTGGTAAATAATTATTTCACGATTCCCCTTCAAATTTAAGGTAAGATTCCTCTAATTCGACGGTTTATTTTCCCCTTTACTTTTTCTAAATGCCTACAACTTGGAGGCTTGATTTTTACCCTAAAGTATCTTGGATTTCACCCATTTGTGAGGGAAATTACTCCTTGGGCATGTGGAATATTGTGTTGCTTTCAAAAAAGTGATTTTCATAAATAGGTCCCGCATGGGATTTTAGTGTGATTTTTGGACTATGAAGCACAATGGAGCAATATGGTTATCATTATTCTCAAATTAATAAGTCGTATATGATTTTCATAGTGTGGCATCTTGTGGAAGCATCTTGAAAGGGAACGTATGTGATTTAGCAGATTTTCGATCATTCTTAGGCATCTAGGTAGGCTAGGCTTTACCCTCATTATAGATTGAGCTAGTTTGTAGTATGTTATAGTATTGTGTTAGATTTGGGATGGGTTTTAGGTGTGATGAATGGAATTACTTAGGTTTGATGGACCTTCTAGGTTACCCAAAAATCATAAATTAGGCATAATTGATCTAGTTGCTCATGTTTTAGGTAAAATTGCTATACTATGGCTAATGATGACTTAGTCGATATATAAAAGACCATTTAGATACCATAGCCTATTTTGCATAAATTAGATTAAAATGGAATTTTGAGGATAGAAATGGACCCTTGACCCACCCTAGGCTAAGATACAAGTTAGCTCTTGTAGGCCTTTATACGTTTGTTAGATGCTTGAGAATGCTTACTAAGGTAATATTGAGGAGAGTTTTCTCTTGATTGTTATGATGGTTTGACTTTTAAAGTTTATGTCTATTGATTATGCTATTAGTTACACTATTGATTATGTTATTAAGCATACTATTAATTGTACTATTGATAATAAATAGACTTATACATATAAATATATTTATATATATACCTAGTTTGAGTCCATGTAATGACTATGATATTGATGATATATATACCCGGTTCGAGTCTAGATAATGATTATGATATTGATGATATATATACCGGTTCGAGTCCTGATATTGATTACATTATTATTGAAATATATAGTTGTTTGATGCCAAAGATTTATAATGATATTAATGATATATATATAAGGTTCAAGTCTGGATATTGATGATGATATTGATGATATATATACCTTGTCTAGTCTTACTATTACTTATGGTATTGATTATATGATACTGGTTCAAGTCTGTCAAAAGAGTATGATACATAAATAATATGGATATTGGTTAAGATTGGAATTTGGAAATTATTATAGTGTTAATGATGTGGATGAATTCTAGTTGTATCATGGAAGTTGGTAAATAGTGGTGGATCATATTATGTTTATTTGGTTGTACCCTCCATGCTTATGGGAGCTTGCGTTGAGTTATTTACTTTTCTACACTTATTGGCTTATGGGGGCCAATCTTTAAGTTAAAATTGTTTATGTTTTATCCTTTATGTTATGTTATTATTCTTGTTATTTACGTATTTATGCACAACATTTTATTCAGGTTGGGCTCTATCTTGACTTAGTTATGTTTTATTATATTTTATCATTTTTATATCATGATTAAGCTTAGTCGACTGATTATGCCTACTGAGTACCCGTAGTTTTTGTACATATTCTATACTTCTGTACCTTTTTGGTACAAATTCGAGTACTAGTTTTCATCGTTGATTCATCGAGCATGTTGTGTTGGATTCCTAAGATAGGCTGAGCTCGTGGAGTCTGAGTTGCCCATTTTCTTCTATCTTATTCGTGTTTAGTCTTTAGTTTTAAGATAAGATTATATTGACTATATTAAAACTTGGGTTGTATTTATAGTCACTCTTGTATTGGATCTACTAAGTTGTTGGATGGATTTTTGTATTATCGATTAACTCTTATCTATTTATATTACCTTTTTAAATTACAATATGTGTTGTTGATTTTAGCCTTGTTAGGAATTTTCCACCAAGTTAACCCTTTGCATTTAGATCTGGGGTATGGTTCGGCTTACCTATTGGTGTGATTTATTAGGTGTCATCGTGACTCATAAATTGAGTCATAACACCCATATAGTTCATGTTTGATCAAAAATTCAAAACTACAAATATTCTATGTCAATTTAGGGAACATTATCTCATACTTTTAACCTTACTTGGGATGATGAATAAAGAACCCAAAAATACTCATAAATTGAATGTACATACCTTGGCATAGATGAAGATATAAAGTAATAGACAAGTTCATTTTGTAATTAGGATCTTCTCATGTATGGTATTAGGATTGATTAGGGTGAATCATTTTGTAGGTGGAATACAATTTTGTTTAGAAGGGTAAAGGAGGGAAATATATATATAGTGAAAAGTTTTAGTTTAAATGAAAAGTCATCTGTCCTATTTCTATATCATCCATGGCCCTACTTATGGCTAGGAAATTCCTTCCCAATATGATACGGACCTCGAAGTCAACTTCATAATCAAGAATCAGAAAATCAAATATAAATATAATAGAGGGTACCTTTAGCAAAACATCACATAAGATACCGATTGGCTTTTTGAAAGTGCAATCTAGCATCAAAAGTCTTATAGAGGTTGGATTAGGCGACCGTAACCCTAAATGCTAGTAGACAACTAGAGACATCAAGTTAATGTTATCTCCTATATCGTATAAAGAATGTACAAAATTTAAAGACCCAATAGTACAACAAATGGTGAAGGCTACCGGGTCTTCCTTTTTTAACTCAAGATTAAGAGGCAATGGTACTGCAGTGGTGAACATTATCGGCAGGCTCAAAACTCACCGCCCTCTTCCTTGTCACCAAATCTTTCATAAACTTTTCATAACTCACCATCTTTTCTAAAGCTTCCACAAGAGGGATGTTCACCAACAAATCTTTCAACTTAGATAAAAACTTCCAATATTTACATCTTCCCAAATTTACCTTCTCCAAAATTCTTTTTCAATCTCTGGGAAAAAAATTAAAGAGGTTGAGGAATGTGCTTCAATACTGGTGTGACCTTTTTACCCTTTTCTTTGTCCTTATCAACTTTTTAATACAACTAGAGGATTCTAATAGGCCTCATTATTCATCACTTACTTTTCTATTTCATCTTTATCCACATCATTAATTCTCATAGGGTCATTCCTCATGTTATCAACCACAAGCATAGGTGGATCGATAATGGTCTACATTTTCAAGTAGTGATAGCTAGATAATGATTGTTGTTCTTACGAATTTGAACGGTATTGATTGAAAGAGTGCCTTTTTGGTGTTGGTTCAATATGGAAGCCATCTACCTAAATTGTTACTCAAGCTACTTAATAGTGGTTGTATTTGACTTTACCTTCAAGATTAACCCCAAAATGTTTGCCTTAATTTATCTAAGGCAATTCTCTTTGCTTTTTTATCCTTTTAAAAATTTGCAAGTAACGACTCTATTCTTAAATTTCCAAATTCATCATCTCGATTCCCTAGTTGAATATAAAGACCACTTTTTTCTTGCACTCATCCTACTCCTTAAGTCACCATCACACTCTCTACTCCTTTCCCTATACATGTCACTATAGTACTTTTGACCTTGATTCTCTTGCCTTTAGTTAGAACTGTCTGGAATAGATTCTTCGCCCTTAGCATGAAAACCCATTATTTCTCTATCAAGGTACTTGGATTTTACTGTAGAATTCAAATTTATATGTCTAGAAGCCTTATCTTGTGCATCCACTATATTTACCTATTTCGCTCCAACTGTCACAAATTGCTTGATAAGTAAGCCAATCTCAATCCTTAGTTATCCCACTTCTTAAGCCATTATATCATCTAATGTTCTCTGCTCAGCAATTGAATAAGTACTAGATAATCTATTTATATGCTATTGATTTATAGCACTTTTGACACGTAATGATGAAAATATATAAGTTTCTTTGGTTGTTTTGTGAGATATTATGTGTTTTGGGTATTTTTAGTAGGAAATCAGGACTTGGATTCTATAATGAAGAAAATGATGAAAGTTGAAGTTTTTGGATACTTACCGAGAAATTTTTGGGCGTAAGTACCACTTACCAAGCATAAATAACCAAAGTAGGTATCAAAACTTGAAGTCCAGAGGATCATAAGCTATGAAAAGAAGGCGATTTCACTTATCAAGGGTGCCTATGGTTTATAGGTTCCACCTATGATTTGTAAGTGGCCTTAGTAAGTGCTAGAGGGTCAAGTCAAAAGATCTTAGGAAGAATACAAGAGGTTTCTTCTAAGAGGAATTATCTGTAAATAGAATGAAGGATAAGTTAGAAAGAGGAGTTATATGGAACTCATCCTCTTTTGAATGACATGAACACTGAAAGACAGGAATTTTCCTAAAAACGTCTTGCAGCCTTTTGTACACCCATGCATAAGACTTAACTCAATGTGGCTTTCAGACTCCCTAGGACACCTTAAAACCTTTGTCTCTAATACAAAGTTTTTTCATGACCTGTAGCTACCCCTAGTTGCGACAATGATGCTTACTACCATAAGTGACCACAAGGTAACCTATGAGCTGGTACCTGCTTGAGCAGTGAATAAAATAGTAAGATGACACATATAAAAGATAAAATGATAAGCTATTATAAAATTGAATACTAAAATACACAGTAAAAAAACTATTTGAACATCTTACAAAATACTGAAATACTAAATTATCTGTCTGAAATAGCTGATAAAAAAAGAAAGAAATATCTCACTGTCTAAATAATTGTCTTAAAACCTTTAAACATTATGAGGAGTTTATGGTACAAGCCTCAACTAACTTTGACTGACTAAACATAAGGAACTACTTGATGTGTGAGCTGATACTAACACATTTGAAGCTTTTAACTGAGAATAATTGCAAAGTCTAAAGCAATTTCTATTGTTCTTAATTGTTTTATCTTTGATTTTGCAGTAGAAGCTAAGATGCTAGAGAACCAACAAGGTTGGAAGCAATAGAGTTGAAATTCGAAGCAAAAAGAAGAGAAGTATGGCTGATGACATTCCTAATAAGTCGTCAAACCTGTCATAAGTTATCAACTTCATCGTCAACCCTAGATAGAGAATAGACCTAAGTTAAAATTTGTGATGACATTTTGTGATAAGCCAACAAGAAGCTGATAGGTTGTCAAAATTGGTGTCAGCCTAAGGCAGAACATGAGAGCTGAGGTAGAGATATGATGACATTCATGATATGTCATCAAGCATCTAATAGGTCATCAAAACCATCGTCATTCTAAGGCAACGAATACCAAAAGCAAAGAGAAGCTGACGACATTTATGATAAGTCGTCAGACTCTTAATAGGGCATCACAGATGGCATCACCTATCCGAGAAATTGATGAACATTATTATTTTTTTCCATAATTAGGGTAAACTATTTAAATAATTGTTTAGGGTTTTATTAAGGGTTTTGAACCAGAGTTTTGAGATATATTTTTGTTATTTTCTCTCTCTAGTTTCTTGGGTTGAAAAAGTAATTACTTTGAAGAGATTTTAATCATTACTTTGGGATTGCTATTGTTATCTAGTCTGAGAATCACTAGTTATTATTCATCTTGTAGTAAGTTTATCTTTTAAATTATGAATTCATCTAGTTGTTTTGATCATTACATCATAAGTGGCTAAACCTCTTTTAACCTGAATTATGGGATCTAGGGTTAAGTCTTGATAAGGTGCTAAGTGTTCCAGATTAGAAAGGTAATGGACTCCTTGATAATTTTGAGGTTTTAATTATCTTCTATTAGTTGCAAATAATACATAACACCTGCTTTGATTTGCTTGAGAAAGAAATCATATAAATCGGGAAGTGAATTATCAACAAGGACTTGGAAACACTAAACTTCCATTTAATAATCAATGTTTTAACAAGGTTGATAATCCTGAGGTGAAGTCTGGTTAATAAATATAAATTCCCTAAGTCCGACAGGATTAGGAAATTAAATGCTTAAATAGGTCCAGAGACATTTAGGCATAACTTCGATAAAAATATCCTATTTTCCTACCTACTGTGAGAATCTTGAACCACTATTAGCATCTTTCAAGTAGCGAAACCCCTAGTGAACATAATTCTTGTTTTTCCATAAACTTTTGATTAAAAACACTGAAGCTAAAGTTACCAATAATTATTTGTTAAACTCAAAACCCCCCATTTCAAGAAATATCCAACTATCAGTTGATTAACTTGCAAATAACTTAAGTTCACACCATATTCCCTGTGGGATTCGACCCCAACCTATTTGGATTATATATTGAAAATGATCGCTTACATTCTTATTAGAGAGGTGTAGTTTGAGAGTTATCAAAAATGGCGCCATTGTCGGGGAATACGATTGTAAATTGAAGTTTGTGTGCACTAATTGATTGTTAGTCAAGTTTCCTATGTTTACGTTTATTTATTGTTTTTGTTATTACAGGATCTTTCTAGTGTATGCCAAGAACCAGAAGTTCCAAAGAACCATTATTACCACTTAATCCAGAATTGCAACGAATTGGCAGAATGGCAAACCAGCAAGAGACTGATAGATTAATAGCCTTAGCTAGACCTTAGGTGAATGTGCAGAATGTCGGTTAAAAGGCACGACATCCAAATCTTGAGGATGAAGATTTCGGAGACGAGGAGTTGCTAAATCCTGGTAACCAAAGACATGAAGAGCAGGTAGCTGCACCAGTACGGTGTAATGTTAGTAGGAACCATCCGTTCCGAGAAAGAAAAGAATACTAGACGGTCCAGTATGACCTCAATAATGATGATGATGGAATGGACGGAGCAGGTGCAATGGGTGAAATCATTCCTCCACCGTTGGAACCTATGAAAAAATTCAACATTATAAGTACTATAATTCAACTCCACAATCTGAAGGGGTTGTTTGGTGGCCTTCTTAGGGATGACCTGAACTTGTATCTAGGGAATTTTGTCACCATTTTTAAATATTTTTATAACCCAGGAGTGGGACCGAATGCTATCCGGTTGAGATTGTTTCCGTTTTCTCTATCTAGGGAGGAAATATTATGTCTTAATGAGCTAACACTCGATTCTATAACCAACTGAAGGCAGTTGAAAGGAACTTTCCTAGAAAGGTTCTTTCTGCTTTCCAGGAGGGTACAGTTGAGGGATGAGATTAGCAACTTTAGGTAGCTCCCGACTGAAGCCTTGCATGAAACTTAGGAGATATTCAACAAAAAGCTGACATAGTGTCTGAACAATAATATGACAGAAATACACTTGATGAAGACATTGTACAGGGCTCTTAGCTCTGTTACAAAGCCAATTGTAGATAATTCTACTGGTGGTTCATTGGTTGATCTTACATTCCCAGAGGCTTCAAAAATTATAGAGAGAATGAACAAATAGAGTCAGGCATGGCATACCAGAGACTCTGTGTTAGCTAGCCCTACTGTTTCTGAGGGGTATGACTGCGGAACAACGCAGATGAGATGAAGAGCATGACCAAGACATAGATCACCTAAAAACGCAGATGGATTTGCTAACCAAGCACTTGATATCAGGAAAGACTGATAAGGTGAAAGTTGTGGGGTCTCAAGATAGAGTGGATGCTGAGAAAGAAGAAGAGGCGATCTATGTTAATAATCAAGGGGCTTTCTGAGGCAATGGCCAAGGGAATCAAGGTTGGAATTATTATTACAAGTCTATTTATGAAGATAGGGAGCAGGGAAATTAGAGGAATAATGATGATAGGAGCGGGATCTATATCCCTCCTGGAAATCATGAGGTTACTACAAAAAGTTCTAAAAAGATATCCATGAAGGAATGATAGCTAAGTTGCTGAAGGGAGTGAAGGCTACCAACTCTGGTATGACTACCATGAAGACTAATCTATCATCTATTAGTTATTTGGTAAACTCCCACTCCACTGCAATTAAATAGTTGGAGCAACAGATAAGCCAACTATCCAGATTATATAACTAGAGGAAGAGTAGAATGCTACCAATTGATATGGTCCAAAATTCATGGAATGATGGCTCAGGTATGGAGATTACCACTAGAAGTATTAAGATATTACCTGGCCCTTCTGTAGGCAAAAATGTATTGGATGAGGTAGTTAATGATGAACCCAACAAAGAATGTCTAGTGGAGTCTGAGAAGCTAGATCATGCTGATGATGCTCCAGAAAATGGGAAAGAGAAGGAGAAAGAGGTAGTGTTGAAAACTCTCCCAAGAACACCTTTCTTTCCTTAACAATTGAAGAAAAAAATTGATGATGCAAAATTCAGCAAATTTATGGCAATGCTCAAACTATTGACGATGAATATCCCACTGGTAGAGGCACTTGAGCAAATGCCAGGATATACAAAGTTTATGAAAGACCTTGTCACGAAGAAACGGAAGGTTAGCCATGAACCAGAGAACAATATTTTTCATTGTGGAGCTATCTCCACAAGGTCTTTAGTTTAGAAAAAGGCATACCCAGGAGCATTTACCATCCCATACACTATTAGGTCCCTGAATTCTACAAAAGCGCTATGCGATTTGTGAGCAAGTATAAACCTAATACCACTTATTGTGTATAAGAAACTGGATTCGGGGAATCCTACCCCGACAAACATGCGATTGGTGATGGAAGATTAGTCTGTAAAATGGTCAGGGGGCATATTACATAATGTCTTGGTAAAGGTGGCCGACTTTATTTTTCCTGTTGATTTTGTAGTCCTAGACTGTGAGGTGGACTTTGAATTGCCCATCATCCTAGGTAGACCATTGCTTGCAACTGGGAGAGTAATAGTAGACATGGAACTGAATGAGCTAAAGTTCAGGCTTAATAACAAGGAAGCAAGATTCAAAATGCACTCATCTATGACACCAACAAAAGAGATGAGTGTTTTCTCAATCGTGGATGTATTCTATGAAGATGGTAAAGAGGTATCAGTGGATTGTCTTGGTGAAGTCTGAGTAGTCAAGATAACCAAGTCGTGTCGCGACATTAAATCATGCGCTATTGGGAGGCAACCAAAAATTTTTATGTTCCAGCAAATTGTTTATTCTTATAGTTAAGTTCTAGTTCAAAGAAGGTGGAAGCGATGTATCCAGCCAAGTGCTCCTGGCGACATTTTTTATGGGTTGTTACAATTGTGATAAGCCTTTAGATTTGTCATCAGAGACATTAGCTCTAAGGTAGGTTCCATTAAGGCTGATAAAATTTGTGACGGGCTATCACAGTTGTGATAAGCCATCAGAAAATATCGTCAGAATAATCCCAAAATTAGCTAAAATTGTGGGCTAAATTGAAAAGACCCAACCCAGCCAACAACTTGGCCTTTCCACCTTCTTGCATAGTTTTTAGTTTCTTTAAGTGTAAATTTCTTCCTTACTTAGCATATTTTCTTCCCTTTTATAAAGTGTTTCCAAGTAAAACAAAATAAAAAATTCCTTGTGTGTGTGGGTTTGCAATCAAAATCAAGAATTCTTTTTTCATCTAATTCCTCTTTCTCGTGCAACCAAGAGAAGGCACTCACTAGGTTTTGTAATATCTCCCAAAGGAAAGAACCCCAAACCTACAAAGAAAGAAAAATAGAAGAGTGTACCCCAAAAACTCTTCAATGAGGAATCTGATTATAAGGAAAAAGAGCCACTGCTCAAAAAGCAATGAAAAAGAAAAATAAAGGTGAGAAAAAAAACAAGGGTAAGAGAGAGAGGCCTAACAATGATGAAGACAGAAAAGAAGAGAAGAGGAAAAGAAAGAAGTCTAAGAAGGAGGAACTGAAGAAGGCGAGAATCGAGTCTATAGTTGACAATTAGAGTTGGGAGGCATCCATCCGAGCGAGATCCACAGGTGCCTCTACTAGTAGGCTTTCAAAAATTGCCAGGCCAGCTGCACCAGAATAGAGCGAGGCTTCTAATGGAGATAGGGCAGCTAAGGATGCAGTAGAAAGGTCAGGAACCCATGACCCCCTAGCTTGATCTACCCTAGGTATACCCTAATCCTTAGTTCAATTTTTCTATGATTTTAAGTTGAGGGTGTAGGGTAAAATTATTGTTGTAAAATTTTGTAGTCGACTAGGAGAAATATTAGTATTTGAGGCAGTTAACCTATTTTTATGATTTTTGAGCACCTCTGCAATGGACTGAGTATTTAACTGTGTGAATTGCATCTGATTGTGACTACTGTGCATCTTTGTATGGCATTAGTTTTAGTGTTGCAGTAATCATTGCTAAACAGTTGCTTGAACTGAATGAGTAGTAGCCCGTGATATACTTGTGTGCCAAGTGCATGTGAGATATTACTCAGTTCCCATTGTATGTTGAAATCCAAAACTTACCCAGTTAGTCTTACCTTGGTTGAAAGATAGGGGTTAGGATAGGATCATAGGCCATTTTGATATTAGCTCACTTTTAGCCTAAATAACCTTCCCTGTATGTAGAATATCTCTTGATCCCTACTTTGAGCTTGATTACCCTATTTCTTTTTATGACACCTATCACATTTCCAGTTTATATCATAATGAACCTATTTTGGCCCTGGTCCTCCTTGGACACTGTGCACCTTGACTTAGGCAAATGGTCTAAGTTGAGGGTGGCTATCTTAGGGTGTGTGATGTAAAATAAGTAGGAAAAGGTAGAGTAAAAAAAAGAATAAAAAGTTAAGTACGTTAGAAAAGAGCAAGAACAAAAAAAGTTGTGAAAAAAATGATTGTAGAAAAGACCACACCCTTCCTGAATAAATGAGATTAAGAAAAGAGAGTAATAGAGAAAGGCTAATGAGTGAAACCCCAAAAAACTAGTGTAGTGTCAAGGAGGCTTAGTCACTTTAAATATCATCGAGTATCATACCATCTCCTAACCTACATTATAAGCCAAAGAGAAGACCTATAGTGATCCTAGCTAACCTGTCTGATGATCTAAGTAATAAAAATAAGGGCAAGCCTTTGGTATTCAGCATACATTAATTGGAACTTCATTCTGAGAGTGAGCGTCTTCTGACTGTCCCCATGGTTATATATGTGATATCTGATATTAGAAAAGGGGGATTTCTTGTAGTGAGGGCACATTGGTTCCATTGCTAGTTACTGACTTGTTTGGATAGTGTAAACTTGATGCATGCATGGTTGTGTTGCTGAGTTTATGCCATATCTTGATTCCTGTGTGTTGCATTGTTGTTCTTCAATAATATACATAGTTTTTCTTGAATTGACTGACCTTGGAGATGTTGAAGATATTTGAGATGATATAGATGATTGACAACCAAATGTACTTTATATTCTGTTAGTTGTGTTTGAGTTGCTTAAGGATAACCAATTGTTTTAAGTTGAGGGTGTTGATGTGTGATCTGATGCTAACACATTTGAGGCTTTTAACTGAGAATAATTGCAAGGACTTAAGCAATTTTTGTCATTTTTTATTATTTTATCTTTTATTTTGCAGTAGAAGCTAAGATGTTAGGGAACCAACAAGGATGGAAGCAAAAGAGTTGAAATCTAAAGCGAAAAAAAGAGAAATATGGCTGACGACATTTCTGATAGGTCTTCAGCCTAGTGATAAGTTATCAGCTTTATCATCAGTCTTAGATAGAGAACGGACCTGAGTTAAGAGTCATCAAGATATTTTGTGATAAGCCGTCAAGGAGCTGATAGGTTGTCAAAATTGGTGTTAGCCTAAGGCAGAACATGAGAGCTAAGGTAGAGATGTGATGACATTCTTGATAAGTCATGAAGGATCTGATAGGTCATTAAATTGTCGCCAGCCTAAGGTAGAGAATACCAAAAGCAAAGAGGAGCTGACGACATTTATTATAAGTCGTCAGCCTCCTGATAGGGCATCACGGATGGTGTTACCTATTCGAGAAATTACTGAACTTTATTACTTTATTTTCATAATTAGGGTGAAATATTTAAATCATTGTTTAGGGTTTTCTTAAGGGTTCCGAACCTGAGTTTGGAGACATATTTTTGTTAGTTTCTCTCTCTAGTTTCTTGGCTTGAAAAATCAATTACTTTGAAGAGATTTTAATCATTACTTTGGGATTCCTATTGTGATCTAGTTTGAGAATCACTAGTTATTATACATCTTGTGGTAAGTTTATCTTTTAAATTATGAATTCATCTAGTTGTTTTGATCATTACATCATCAGTGGCTAAACCCATTTAACCTGAATTATGGGACCTAGGGTTAAGTCTTGATAAGGTGCTAAGTGTTCAAGATTCGATAGGTAATAGGACTCCTTGATAATTTTGAGGTTTTAATTATCGTCTATTGGTTGCAAATGATATATAACACTTACTTTGATTTACTTGAGAAAGAAATCAAATATAGTGAAAAGTGAATTATCAACAGGGACTTGGAAACACTAAACTTCCGTGTAATAATCAACGTTGTAACAAGGTTGATTAACCTGAGGTGAAGTCTGGTTAATAAATATAAATTCCCTAAGTCCAAGAGGATTACGAAATTAAATTCTTAAGTAGGTCGAGAGACATTTAGGCATAACTTCAATAAAGATAACCTATTTCCTACCTACTGTTAGAATCTTGAACCACTATTAGCATTTGCCGAGCACCAAAACCCCTAGTGAACATAATTCTTGTTCTTCCATAAACTCTTGATTACAAACACTGAAGCTAAAGTGACCAATAATTATTTGTGAAACTCAAAACCCCCCATTTCAGGAAACATCCAACTATCCGTTGATTAACTCACAAACGATTTAAGTTTACACCATATTCCCTATGGGATTTGACCCCAACCAAGTTGGGTTATATATTGACAATGATCAGTTACATTCTCATTAGAGTGGTGTAGTTTGAGCATTATCACTACTAAAATAACTAGGATAAATAAAGAAATAACCTCGACTGATGAGGACTCACCATTATTGCTACTGAGTAATGCTGAGCTATCTAAGAATGGTCGGGAAACTGGTTATCCAAACCTATGTTATAAGACAACATAGCACAAATAAGAGTATGCGATAAGTACTTTGAATTAACTGATACGTGAGGCCAGGACTGTCTAAAATACATTAGATAACTGAACATGAATACATGAACACATATTATTTGATAATGTAAAACCAAGTATAAATAAGTTACTGTGACAATCTATAATCTGAAAGAATGAATATTGTATAAGCGACTAACTAAAAATCTGAAGACTTAGTGAAGAAAACCTGAGACAGTGGGAGGTATCATGTAACCGACATGCCCCAATCTGAGGTAATTAGGGTCCAACTTGTAACTCCAGTTGGAAGGGTGTTAGCATCTTGCCATGGGTACTAACACTGGCTGACAATGTAAATACACAAGGCTGATGTCGTAAAGGACTAAGGAGTCACCCTTTACTGGTAGGTGCTCTCATGAGATATGTGTCAACCTTCAACTAGAGGGAATACATCTAAAACCTATGTTGGCTATGTAGTTCTAGAACTCAAGGATTTCTACTAAGGTTATGCCCTCTACTTTCAGGTGAGGCCCCATTCCTAGGTTCGTTCGGTGCTAAATTTTAGTCCCAACTGAACTGACACTAATACTAAACTGAACTAACTATAATTGAACATGATTTCTGATAGTGCTCATCATGATTATATCAACTAAGTGAATAGTAATATTCATAGTTTAACTGAATCATTACTTGAAAAACTGAAATCATGTAAAACACATTGGTATCGGGTGTTCATAACCTGCAAGCATTGAATGACCATAAAATACGATAACAAAGCTTAAAAGTTATAGTAGGGGATCATGGTTCAAAACCCAAAAGTATAGATATTTTATCAAATATGTGAGAATCATTAACTTGAATATAGGAATGGGTTAAACATGGGAAATCAACACGATTATATGGTAAAATTCTTAAATGTGGGATTTAACATGAAATTCACTTGAATAAGACATGGAAAACTGAAATTTAAAGCATTAGGAAAACTAATCTTTCATAGGGTCATACATGGGCTGAACTGAATTTTAATTACCAAGAAAAACTTGAATTAAACCCATCTTGAGCATATAAAATACCATAGTAAAGGAAAACTCCATAATATATAACATATTAAAAGTGTGAAGGGCCTTAGAAATGTTTTTTGAACTTTTTACCCTTTATTAAATGATTTTGCTTTAGATAAAATCGTCTTTTCACTACTTTTTTCTAATATTTAAGAGTTAAAAATTAATTAAATATATTTATGGTAAAACTTTTTCTTATTAAAAGTCATCAAAATTAATGACAATTAATACTTCTTTCATTAGTTTAAGAATTCTAAATCAACTAAATTTGATTTTTAAAAGATCTGAAAAATCTAGAAATAAATATAAAAACGTTAGAATAAGAAAAATTTAAGAAGTACCAAATTTTTAAAAGTTTTAAATACGTAATACAATTATTATTTAATTAAATTCATGGAGAATTATTATTGATAGGTTTTCTTTTTTACTTGAATTTATTAAAAGAGACTCCTAAAATATATGGTTAAAAAAGTTTACTTTATATAAATATAAGACTTTAAACGTATAATGACATCTTCGAATTTGGGGTTTGTTCGACTAGAAATAGAGTTCTAGCTCTTGATTTGGGTTATTATTCTATATGTTTTTTTGTATTGTCAAATTCCTGTTTGAACTTTGTTTCTCAATACTTTACAATAGACTAGCTATTAAGATCTTGTGTTTGGGAAAAAAGATCATATTTTGACAATACAAACAACTTTCTTCTCTATTTTTGCTTTGTTTTTTCACTTCTTTTATTTTTTTAGTCGTTCTTTTTTGCACTTCTTATATTTTCTTCTTCGTTCTTCTATGTCACAGATATAGGAAAATTAATAAATAATCGAAGAAAGTTATAGGATCTCCATAAAATTGAGGCGTGTTATAATAAATTTTGTCAAAGTTTAGATACATTTTTGACTCTTTCCGGGACTTTAAAATTTACTAAGTAAATATTATTTGACATAACTTTTGGGCTTTTATAAATTGCGAAAGTATATTTCCGACTCTTTTTTTCTATATAGTACTTTAAATTTTATTAAGTAAATACTATTTGACAATTTCCTATATATATAGCAAGGCGCGGACCCTAAACTATTTCTAGTTATAATCTATATATATTCTATACTTCTATATTATATTAAAAGTGTGAAGCACGTCAAAAATGTTATTCAAACTTTGCCTTTCATTAAAAGTCTTTATTTTAGACAAAATTATTTTTTCACTATTTTTCTAATATTTAAGAGCTTAAAATTAATCAAATATATTTATGGTAAAATATTTCCTTATTAGATGTCATCAGAATTAATCATAAATAAATACTTTTTCATTATTTTAGGAATTCTAAAACATATAAATTTGATTTTAAGAATTTGAAAAATCTAGAAATAAATATACAAGATTAGAATAATTAGAAAAATTTAAGAAGTATCAACTTTTTAAAAGTTTTAACTACGTAATAACAATGTAATCAATGATTTTGTAAAGATTTAACTTTAAAAATAAGGGAGGGTTTTAAATATAGAAAAAAAAAAGAGAAAAATAATCATACAACAAATATGATTCAAATTGATGCGTCTCTCTCAGTAAAGGGGTAGTGTATGACAAATGCAAAAGTGATGATAAAGCGCGGGTAGTGTATGAAAAATGAAAAGTGATGATCCATCAACCACTTAAACTTCTGGTGATAAAATATGTATGTTCTTACACTACAATATATGATTATATGTAAATTATTATAGTAAAGTGTGAAGAATCTTTAAAAAGTGATTTAAATTTTTTGTACTTTATTAAAAAATTTCATAATAAATAAAATCATTTAATTTTAAATAATCAAACGTTACAAGTGTGAGGCACGTGCGGCTAAACCTTTTTAATTAAAAGATGGGGGGTTTTGGTCTCAATGGGTGAAAGCGACCCATTGATGAATAACCTACATACCGTGAGCTTCTTAATATAGGAAAGACACCCTATTCTTGATGCTTTCTTGAAGGTTCTTAAGCTGGAGGAGCTTGAATTCTAGATTACTTGAGGAAAAAGGAATTGAATTTCTTTTAGGGGAAAGGGAGGGTTTTTCTTGAGAGGGATTTTGAGAAGAAGGGCAAATCATGCTCTAAAAGATGCCCCAAATTATGTTATGAATGATTTGGGTTGAGGGGAAATGACCCAATTTCTCCTTAAGAATTTAAGTCAAGAACTGGACACAACAGACTCACTGTCATGTAGTATTATAGAGGTCGAAGAAATCCCTCGCCACAATATGGTCAGTATGAGGTGGGGATTAATGCCGCGACGCTGACTTATCACGGTGATCCACTAGTTTTATGACCCAAACATACCCCAAACCTTGTCTGAAAAATCCTAAACTCCTCCAGAGCAATACTTCTTACATCCCTGAACATGAATCAACTTAAAAACCAATGTCTCGAGGTTGAGAAGACCAAAATAAAAATTCTCGAAGTTTAGGGGTCTTAAAAATAACTAATTCCTCAACACTTAGTGAAATTTTCAAGACTTGGACCCCTTATACGTTCAACTAAGAGTTGAATCGAGCCAATAAAATAAAATACGGGGTATTACAATTGTAAGAAACATATGAAGGATAGTTGAAAACTTATCTAGAAGCTTGTGTAGTATTACAATGTCTAAGCTGAAATACTAGGAAAATTGAGATCTTGTATTGAATACTTATGAACTAGATCATGAATAAATATTTGAATTGGAGACATGATGCATGGACTGAACAGAATTGGTAGTTTTCATGGATGAGAATAAATTACCTCATCGAATAGTCATACTCATGAAACTTTGGATTGTAAGACTAGGTGGAAACATGGAAATCTATAGGAGTTGATCTATATGAATGCTAAACTAAATTAATGGCTAGATGACTGACTCATACTAAAAGTTTATACTCAACTGAAGTATTTCTCCAACACTCTTTCTAAGAAGCTTTAATAACATTAGGGAGTAAAGAATTTTTAGTATGAAATAAATAAGATATTTGAATAAGGAATCACAACATCGATATAACTCTATAACACGGACTGTAGGCCTATAAAACATAAGCTAGGATAGAATTAATATGCCCTAGGCAATGCAACTGCTAACTTTTAAGCTGAGGCACACTTCTCAAATACTCTCTCAACTATGTTTTTCTCTTAAATACTACCCTCCATTTTATGCCACTCCTAATCTTCACATGGGCATTGATAACTCTATCTACTAAAGTCTGAGCTGAACTAAATTCTATCACCATGTTTAAGCCTACTCAAAGTCACAAGGCACCCCACATAACACCATAATACTAGTCTAAACTACAAATTTAATACCTTATGTGTTTTCACAACACTCAGCACAAAATTAATACTCCTTACCACTTCAACAACTAACTTCGACCTCTTATTAGGAATTCACTAATTCAGAATGCATTCATTTACTTATATACTAACATGGAATTCAAGCATATAATTATAACCATATATTAACTTCTAAGAAACCAACCCACCTAGGAATTTTCCCATATTATCTAATACCTCTATTAATAATAACTTTCTTTCACTATTCTTAATAAGACACACATGGAATTCTCAACTAACCATGACAACCTACGCTTTTCCTCAATCTTTCTTCACACATATAGCCTTAAAAAAAATAAGCATACAACAATCTTTCCTTAATAAAGAACATTTACTCTCTTCCATCTAAACCATTGTTCATCTATTTCTATTACCACTATCTTTCCATAAAGAGAGGTCACTGAAAGGTTAGAACATCAGGTCAGGTTGAAAGAATACTATACATAACATTGACATATAACAGATGCCTGAGGAATAGAGTATCAATGTCATGGATACATAAAAGACTAAGGACATGCGTGCCATACTGTGAATTTTCACTAGTTATTAAAGGTGCACCACGAGTTATGGGAACTAACATACTGTAAAGCATGAGTACATGAGTCATGAGCTACATGACCTGAATTCGGAGTTCATAAATTCATGGAATATTATTTGTACTTTTGAAAGAAATGAAACTCCTTATAAAAGGAATTAGGAATGTACATGATTTTATATAAAGTGCTTGAATATGAGCTATGATCATATAGCTGACTTGTAAGGTTTGAGTAGGTGTCGTAATGGCTGAAGTACAAAAATTAACATTAAGATAACAATGGGTCTTGTATTTTCCTCTCCTACTGATGTTCTAACACTCACTAGCATCATTACTAGAATTTAAAAACTTGACTTGGCTCCTTGTTCTCTCATCTCCCCCTTAACTTTCAGCCATCGATCTAAGTCTGACTACTCTTTTAATAAACTCTAAACTTAACTATAACCACTTTACTCTAGATCTCGAGATATAATGATATACATAAATAATAAAATAACTCTAAAATACTATATCTTAAAGCGTAAAACTCACTACTAGTACTTCCTTCTGAGATAGAAATCTTAACTATCTATATCCCCCAATAGTAATCATATAATAACTCAAATACTTTCTAACTTGGAATCTTCAATCTCTTCTTTTTATTAGCTCAAAAATCTAAGAATCAAACTTAGATTCTAACAGTTAACATGGATATCCACAGAACTTCTCGTACACTAATACCCACTTATTACTATTGGATACGAATAATGAAACACTAATCCACACAAAATTTTATAACATACCCAACCTTATCAACTTCCACTGTCATTGTGGTCATTTCTTAATCTTTATCCCGACTAAAGCATTACATACTTTAAGTTTCCCTTAATTAAGAAACATCTTTCAAAGTGCTATGAAACAAACTACACTATACCTTTCTGGCTCCATGGATAAATAATTTACTAAATTTAGAAAAATACTATCCCTGCTTCATTGCTGCTAAACTTTTGGGTTCATGCTTCTAACTCTTGATCATATGCTATCATAGGATTCTGAGAAGGGATCTAAGGGCATATCTAACCTTGGTTCAATATATGATTTTCATAAATAAAAATGAACTCTTTCAAACTTTAAAACTTAAAGGCACTTATGAAATTATTTTGAGCCCATTTGCAATCCCATAATTGTCTATGGGGACTGTTTGAGAAAACTCTATTAGTATGAATTTAACCTTGACTATTTCTATTACCTAAAAAATAAGCCAGAGTTGAGATGAATGGAGTAACATAAGAATCTAAATAGTTTTATTTGAGGACATCTCTATAGCACTATCTAAGATATGAAATAAGGGAAACATTTCTTAAATTCCCTGTAGCCTCCCGAAGAAAAGTACAGGTATCTTTGTACTATTCCATAAGACTCTACCAGACACAACTTCATAGATACCCTAGGACATTCTATATGGTGGGAAAAATCAATCCAAGAACAGAATCCACAACTCATTCCAAGTGGTGATAGATCTATAAGACAACTCATCTAACCACAAAGTAGCCTTCCCCATCCAAGAGAATGGAATAACCTTAATTTTATGGCTTGCTGACTCACCCTAGGAAGATTATATAAAGTGCAAATACCTAAAAAATTCATAATATGCATGTTTGCATCATCAATAAGAAGGCAAGCAAACACCCCCTTCAAATTCATTAATTGTATTATTGCACTTGTAATGTAAACACTATACATTGAGGCAATTTAGGATGGATGGTTGCACCAATTTCAATTGGTTCAACATTCCTGAAATCTTCTTCAAGATCATCGTACACTGGTATATATTACTAGGTGGGTTGTTCTCATCTATTTCTTCTCATTATTTCCCTTGCATCAAGGCTAACTAGATGATTCTCTTCTTGTCTAGCTCTTTCTTCCCTGGATACTTGTTGAACAACTGCCTTACTAGCATTTTTGTTAGCCATTAAGCTAGTAATAACTTACTCTGCAGTTTCTTGAACATCATGCAAAAATGGTTGATTCAATGCTTCTAAGTCACCATGAACCCCTTTGAGTATGGCTCCTAGATCATGAGCTCCTTCTCTTTTAATCTTTCAATTCTGTCTCAAAGTCCCCTCAAGTTCAGGATCAAATTGAATCAAGGTATTTCCTTGACTCTGACACTAGGCATACACCATTGTGTGCCTTAGAAATTATAGAAAACTAAAAATCAATAAACAAAACCAACAACTTCAACAAACTCAATATATCACTACGTAATTGTATTCCCTGGTTATAGCACAAAAAATTGATGTTTCCCAAATAAAACCTCTTAAAAAGTATAAAGAGGATGCTGAATCAAATATAGAAGCAAACAAGGTTGGGGTAGATCCCACGAGGAATAGGTAAAAATTATGTCAAGAGTTTTTCTACATAACTGGTAGTTTCCTAAATCAAGGGGGTTTGTAGAAGTAAATTGTAATAATAACAGATGTTGATTGATTGGATTGTGATTTATATGAGATGAGTATGAGGATTGTGCTCCCTATGACTTCATAACTTCACAGGTTGTTTGTGCTAGAAGACTATCATGATGCCTTGCATGCAAAATGAAACAAGATATGTATCATCTAACCATCTCTAAACCTTAGTTGAATGAATTTCACTCATTTCCTCTTAGACTCATAGCATTGCATTACTAACCCTTATTTTATGATCTTAGATTAACTATCCCAAGTACGCTTAAAGTTAATCAGATAAAGGTTGAGTGTTTCAAATTTCTGTTGTTATCTCCTTTTCCCAGTCTATACCTTTTTCTCGAGGTTGACTAGCATAACCATACTATTAAACATAATTACAATTTTAATAAATCTGACAATCACAACCTATAAATATGAATGTATATCTAATGCACATAAGGTATGAATGGATGCAATATGTATAACTTTTTTCTTTCAACTCATAACCATCCTCACAAAATGAACATCCTAAAAATCATGATATAACACCGTACTCATCATTATTGACTCATTACAACTAATATCATCTATATCATGAATATCATGAGCTCAGTATTGTAATTAATATCAATTGTATCATAAACATCATCATATCAGTATCATTATCCCTATTATGAAGATCATTATCGTTAATGGGTATTTGATGCCGTCACAATCACAAACAGTGCCCAAAAGTAATAATGTAAATTTGACCATAAATATATGTATAAATCTAGTGCGACTACCATACCCTCTTCAATCTATACTGATCCCCACAACATCACATCCCTCAAAACCTTTCTACTCTATTTGTCAGACATTTAAATGACCATTTATAATATGAATATTTATAACTTTTGCACTTTTATTCGCGTAACCATCTTTTATTCACATATAACTATCCTAAAGACTAATGCCCACTAATAAATCTTGACAACTATTCACACTATTTATTTTTCCTTACCCTCTAAGATGATGCTTACAATTAGATACTGCCATTTGGTTCACCTACTAATATGGCTAGTACATCATGCTTATGCCTCCTTAATAATATTAAAATAATACTAGATTACTGAGGTGACTAATATGACCCATGTCTCCCTTAATTTGTTTTTCTCCCTTTTTCTGTCATAATTAACCCTGTTTTACTCATACACACTTAAAATTTATCTATGGATCCTAATTCTCACAAGGATTGACTAAAAATCCATATGTATGTCACGCCAACTTATTACAACACTAACCCCCTATAATATTTAAACCTACCTGGATTAATTATTATTTCCATCTATCCAAACACCATGCTTGAAGGCCTATAGCATGGAAATTTCCAATATTATTATCAAAATTACATGCATCAAACCCAATTACACTACAGTTTAACCATAACCTATCTGATAAATTAAACATATTGTTATTAATAGGAGAGACTTATCCTATATGTGCTAAAAATCATCATGTGATGGTTTCCTACAGGGTGTGCGTCACGACTCGAGACTTCCCCTTATTCATAACACAATGCTTAGAACCATAAGCAATCCCAAGATAACCTGTGTACCAATATGATGCCTGAGAAACTAATTTAAAATATTCATATACACTAAATAAATAAACGGAAGCATAATCAACATGAGATAAGTTGTTTTAATACACAAATAATCAAAGCTTACAACACTGAAAACTGAGAGAGAGAGAGAGAGAGAAACTTTAATTAAAAATACTGACTCTGATTGACCATTTATGAAGCCTCAACTATATAACTATATTATGCTGGAAACTATCCCTAATCAATACATAAGATTAATGAAAATAAAATACAAGAACTACAAATAACTTGAGTTCCCAAAGTAAGAGAACTCATCATCTGCTGACTGAATGCTGAGAACTATCTAACCCTAGTGTATGGGCTACATCTGGTACATACATTATGAAGGAATGTAGCCACAAATTCATATATTTGGTCAGTACTTTGGAATATACTGAGTATGTGATACATGCACTAAATTATGAAAATACTAAATGTATTTTTTAAAACCTAGGACATAAGCTCTTTTTTTAAATATGCATTAAAAATAGGTTTATACATAAAAACTATAAGGCATAGTGAAATTTATAAATCATAAGCTAAAATTATTTCTGTAAGTTGGGAAGCGGTAGAAACATGAATGCCATAGTAAATCTCAAATTAAAGTTGAATAGGTTGCAAAACCATACTTAGGATCATGTATGAATACTGAGTATGAATGTATGAATATGTAAAATGAATGCAAGACCAAGCATAAACATTTACTGAAATAATTTGTAAAACTAAGTAACTAGATAACTTATAAATTTAATACTTGATTATGAAAACCTGAACTGGTATAACCTGAATACCAAACTAAGAATATAGGAGCTAATAACAATCGACATTCCCCAATGTGATCTATTCAAGATTCAACCTATAACCCATTTAGAAGGGTGTCAATACCTTACCAGGGTACTGACACTGACGATATAGATCCACAAAGTAGATGTCTTGAAGGATGGGGTATCACACTAAACTGGCAAGTGCCCCCAGGAGAGTATCGATCCTATGTTTGTAGGAAGACCTCTCATAACCTACGCTAGCTACGTAGTTTTGGAAGTTAAGGATTGTTCCTACAAATCTCACTCTAAGTTGGAAAGAAAACCTTCATCCCTAAATTCGTTCGATGCTAAGTTCTACTCTCAACTGAACAAACACTAAAGAATAAACTAGTAAATGCTCTAATAACTAAATTTCTAAAATATGATATTCTATAAATAACAGTGCATCTATAATCAAAATATAATAATACAAACATGGTCTGAATAACTTGTAACATAAAAATATGAAACATGCATAAATATATAGGTATCGGGTGTTCATAACCCACCAGCATTGAATAATATTTAAATATAATAACATCATTAAAGTATTGCAAGTAAATTTATGATCCAGAGTCCCAAAACACAGTATATATCACTAAACTAATGCAATTCATGACTATGAGTATGGGAAGATATTAAACTTATGAGGAAAACATGCTCACATGGTTCAATTTCAAGATTTTACAACACTCCAAGGAAATTCATATTTTACATAGAACCCTAAGCATAAAAGGGTAAATTAAACTTGTGAGTTTTGGGAAAACATTAGGACTCAATGGGTTAAAGGGACCCATTGATGAATATCCCACATACTTGAATTTTTTGACTTCTTGAAGGGGAGAACGAATTTGGATTCATAGAAGTTGAACTCTTGAAGAATATACCTTATTGGTTGTTCTTGAGGATTTAGGAGAAGAGGAATTGTGTAATTGGTGTTTTTCTTGGGGTTATCGGATTATTAATTCACATTACTATTAGTTATAGAATAGTTTAGGACGTAAATAAGCAGTTTACCCTAAAAAAACATAAGAGAAAATAGATTTTAGCATTTATGAACAAGGTTCTTTCCATGCTACTTAGAGCGAAGAAGAAGGTCTGTACCATACTACTTATCACGGAGCACAAGGTTCGTGCCATGCTGAAATCATGGACCCTCATTGGTTTCTTAAGAAAATGAGCATAACTTTTCACTCGGGTATCTGATTAAGGGGAAATCAGATGAGTAGGAAAGAGGACTCAATTATATATAATTTGGTAGGTATTGATCTCCTAAATTCCATATATTACAGAAGTTATACACGTTTAAAAGTGACCCTTGTAGGATTAAATACAAAAATTTGGTCAAATCAAAAGCTCTTAACTCTACTTCACTCTAAGTGTTTCCTGTGAACATTTTTCACCTAAAAGCACTCTTCACGCTAGGGTAATGATCATGACACTTATATTTATATACATATTATTCGCTATGAGTTTATACACATAGAAATGGGGGTTCAAATTCTAGCCCAAAAATGCAGGGTGCTTCCTTATCTCCCTCATGGAATCATTCATCCTTGAATAATAGGTAGGAAACTTTTGAATCTTTTAAAGTATAGAGTAATGTATGTAAATTCTCATTAGGAAACCTCTCTCAACAGAACACATATAAGAATCATAAGAAATGGGCTTCATGGAATCACCAATTAAATTATGTAAGAACGAATCATGAGATAACAATACTAAGGTCGTATAAGGGGTAAAATATCCAAAGACTTTACTCCTCGCCGTGGCACGCTGCCTATCGTAGAGGCTAACCTCCATGCCATATAGCTTATGACGAATAGTAGCCTCCGTGACAGGCCGTTATCGCTAAGGTTCACTACCTCAAAATCCAAAAATAGCCCCAAAACTAATCCAAAAATTCCAAAAATCTTCTGAGATACCTTACTAACATACCTGAACACATTTTAAGTGAAAAACGGATGTTTCAAACATGGAAAGGAGAAAAATGAGATGCTCCAAAGTTTGAGGGTGTTTATCATGACCCAAGGCTACCCACTAGTGGCGACAACTATGGTTACAACCACAATTGACAACAAGCGAAGCCATGAGTTTGTACCTATTGTGAGCACTAAACAAAATAGCAATACGACACATACGAAAGGTAAACTGATAAGCTGTTGTAAAACTAAATACTAAAATACTTAGTAAGAACCTGTTGGAACATTCAAAAAAATACTAAAATGCTAAACTATTTGTCTAAAATAGCTGATAAAATCTGATAAAAATTACTGATAGTTTAATTGACTGTCTAAAAGCCGCTAAACATCATGAGAAATTGATGGGACAAGCCTCCAACTAACTTTAACTGATTTAACATAAGGAACTACTGAAATAACTGGGATAAATAAATAAATAAATAAACATCCTCAGATGATGAGAACTCACCACATGTGCTGTTGAGTAATGCTTAGCTATCTAAGAATGGTCGGGAAATTGGGCATCTAAACCTATGTTATAAGACAACATTGTTCAAAAAAGAGGATGCGATTAGTTCTTTGAATGTACTAGTACATTAGTTAAGAACGGTCTAAAATACATTAGATAATTGAACATGAATGCATGAACATGTATTATCAAAGAATGCAAACCAATTATAAATATATTACCGAGACAATATGTAATCCAAAAACTGAAAGTTCTATAAGTGAATAACTAAAAATCTATACACTTGGTCAAGCAAACTAGAAATGAAAATACACTAAATATTGTACTGAGAATGTGAGAGGTATCAAGTAACCGACAGCCCTAATTTGAGATAGTTGTGGTCCAATTTGTAACCCCTGTTGGAAGGGTATTAGTACCTTTCCATGGATACTAACACTGGATAACGATGTGGATCCACAAGGCTTATGTCCCAAAGGACTAAGGAATCACCTTTACTTGCAAGTGCTCTATGAGATATATATCTGTAACGCCCCAAAATTTGAGTCCTGAGACGTCACAGGTGCTTAGGGGCATAAGTGACACCAAGCTAACCCTCCTACTGGCTTAACTCATAAATAACTGGATAAAATGCTTAAATCTATATAAAATCAGCAAAAATATAAAACTTCTCTAAACTTGATCAATATAAACATGAAATTTACAAGATTACAACTCTACTTTTACCAAACGAAACTGAAACTGAATACATCAACTTCTACTGACTGTCTATGAAGCCTCTACTGGTATTGACTTTAGATAGTCGGGTCATGACTACCAACTATCTAAGCTCAATATGACTAAAACAATAAAAATACAATACTTCTCGAATTGCATAACCAACTCAAGCCCTCGAATCAAAAGGACTCGTCACCTGCTGAATGGGAGCGCCGGACTGACAGAAAGCGGTATTTGCGCTACAACATGCACCTACATTATAAGACACTGTAGTATATAGAAATATATGGGGGTCATTACTTTAAGGAAGGTACTGAGTATGTGAGGGTGCAATGCAACGTTATAAATAACATCTTAAATGATTATCAAAATCATGCATGCTGACGATAACAACTTTCTTTGCTTTAATTAACTGAAATATATTCCTTGTAAATCATTAATAATAATACAAGCATTATAAATCTCATAAATAATTATACTCAACTCAAACTCTTTAAATCATGACTTAGAGTGACTCGGTAACTCATGAAAATTTGGACTATTATAGACTTGGGAGTTTCTTATAATCGACATAACTACACCATGTGAGCCGCATGGAGTCCAACGAATTGCCCTCCTAAGGAGAGAACCCCACATTGGTGGGGGCGTCGTACTCTTGCCAGGGAGTACAACCTCAATTTCACAATCACAATCCAACACTTGGCCTTTGGCCCATAATTATCAACATCAATCCTATGGTGGTACATAGTTTTGGGGAAATACCAAATTTCCTGTTCGGTGCTAAATACTCCTCCCAGACTCAGCTCAGAACGCTTTAGGAAATCCACCTTAATCAATATCAACTCATGGTCTATCATAAAGACTAAAATAATAATATACTTCATTGGTAAATCATATAGAATTATGGATTCCTAACTCTACTCAAAATCAAACAATCTTTCTCAACATCAAGATGTATCAATTCATTAAGTCATGAAAACATCAATAACTTTGAGGAAATATCAAGATTCATTATAACGACTCAATCTCATGAATCAATACACTCAAAAATCCAATTTGTCATAAGGAAGTTTAATGCTTGACACATGTCTTGAAAGCAATTGAAATACCAACTCATGGTAGAAACTTAAAATTCACAATATTAAATATCAAGTCAAAATTTGGAAATTTTAAAATAATCGTGTTTCAAAAACTTCAAGAAAACATCATAGGACCCATTCTTGACTCTCAAGCTTAAATATCAATATATATATATATATATATATATATATTCAATAATCAACTTCTCATAGGAAAGCCTAAATAATGACTTATCTCAAATCATTCAGAAATCATTCACTCATAATAACGATATTCAACTCATGGCATAACTTATTAATTTAAGAAATAAATGATGAAATAGTTATATGTATCAATATTGAATAGCTCAAATATCATAAATCATTAATAAGTAATTTGGGCGTAAACCCACTTTGCAAAAATCATGAACTTCAATAGTAGAAATTAAATCTTTTGCCACAAGAACGAAAGAAGTGTTCTTGTTCAAACCCCACATACCTTGAATTATGGATTTAAGATGAACAAGATTGATTGGGAACTCTTCTTCACACTTTTGAGCTAAGTTTCTTGATGCCTTTTACTTGAAAAATTTGATTCTTGGACAACTTGGTGAAATCTTTGGAAGATTCTTAAATTTCTTGGAGAAGATTTGATTTAGGATTTTAGAAGAAAACCCTAGTTTCTTGATCTTTTTCTTGGAAGAGAATGAGAGATAATGAAGGTTTTCTCCACTACTAGTATATATATATAGGCTAAAAATGAGTGTAAAAGGCCAAAATACCCTTTTAAAAACGTCCTTGAGTTTCTGGAAAAATATACTTGACACTATCCGTGACAGGCCATCAGGTCCGTGATAGGCCGTCACTAATGGTCATCACAAAAATTGGTCCAATTCTTAATTTTCTGCCCAGGACTGACGACATTGTCTAAAATATCGTTAGAATGTGACGACGTCGTTAGAAATGGCGTCAAAAATATGACAGCCCATCAGAACCGTCATCACTGTTTTTCCAGCTTGACATGTTAGAGTAAAATGGGCATAACTCTTTGCTCCGATATCAAATTTTGGCAAATTTAGTATCGTTGGAAAGATAATTAAAGTATATATCTTTTGATAGGTCATGATCTCAAAAATTTCAAGTATAATGAAAGATATGCTTGTTTGAAGTTAACTATACCAATATCCTTCCCAAGAACTCAATCGGTAAGGAATATTTTAATTCGCCCAATCGTTAGGACATCTTTAAGGCCTTAATACACACCATCCTTGTTTAGAAAACAACCAAAGCACTATAATTTATTTCTCAAAAGCTTGATTCATGGTTGCACTCTTGGTTAGAGTCTCGGGGAATTACAAAATGGCTCTAACTCCTCACCGGGTGTCCGATTCGGGTGAATCTTATGTCGATAGAAAGCTTATCCATATTCACTCAAAAGATGGATTTAGGATTAAGAAATGATCGGGATATTACAATATCTCCCCCTTGGAAACATTCATCCTCGAATGTTGCTTTTTGGCTAAGAATATAGAGAAAACTGAAGACACACAGCTGAAACAACTTGCTAATATGTATCTATATCTTTCTAAATTTTAAAGTACTTCGTTGAATGTATAAACTCATGACGAGAGTAGCTATACAGCTGGATTCGATACTGGAAAAGAATAGATAGAGGAAAACTATAATTCTCGACTAAATCTGAGCTAATTTGCCTTCTTCCTATATTAAAGAACGGGCTTATACTGAGAGTTTAGAATTCACTTGATGTTACAAGGGTGCAATTGTACTCATAGAAGGCGAAGAGATAATTTATGCAGGCATAGGTCATGAGAAACAAGGATAAGACTACAGAATGGGTATTACATTGCCTGGACTAGAATACTTGGAAAACAAAGATTGTTAAATGAATGCTTATAGACTGAATCACAATTATATATTCGAATCTGAAACTGATGCTTGATACATGTACTGAAATGAATTCGTAGATTTTTAGGTATGAGAAACTACTTACCGGGTTGCCCGTACTTATGAAACTTTGAGTGGTAAGACCAGACTGGTTAGAAAAAAACTGGAAGACCATAGAAATCTATCTGCCAAATTTTAAAAACTGGGTTCCTAACTATGCAAACTGAATTGTACTAGATACTCATACTTAAGTAGAGGATTTCTTCAACACCCTCCCAAGGAATTCTAATGGTCTGAAGGAGCAAAAAACTTTAGGCAAGATCTAAACAATTCATCTGAATCAGAGATCATAGAATTACCATAGTCCCATAACTTGAAACCTAAATCTATGAATCATAATTAAGGATAAAAGTACTAAGCCTCAAGCAAGGCAAATCCTTACTCTCAAACTCAACCATACTTCTCAAACACTCTCTCGACTATACTATACCCTTCTAATACTATACTTGATCGATTCAACTTTCAATCCTCACATGACACCGATACTTCTATCTACTCATATCCCCTCGAACCAAACCCCCTCTCCATCTTCATGCCTAACCTAGAACCACAAGATTCGCCACATTACCCTATTATGAATCATGAGCTCCCACAAATCTACATTCTTACAACCTCTCACTTCAAGAGTAATTCTCATTACCATTTCGAAAACTCCAATTCACCTAGCACTAGCCATTTACTAATATGCAAGGCACCCATCCGCATGCACACAAACACGACATTAAAGCCTATCTTCATAACCACATACGCCTTCCTAATCAAACACTTATAAAGCCTCATATTCATACCCTACACACATCTTATTAAGAAAATATCCATGCACTGACCTCAAGCACACCTGACATACTCCTAGCTAATCAAGTCCTAAACAAACGCCTCACTCCAATATTCCTTCCAACTCATGAAATTACTCAAAATGAATACACCACAATCTTCCCAAACATAACACATTAAACTTCAACTAACCATAAAATGTATCAATGACTTAGCCTCAATCTTACTTCACCTTATCATCTAGCTAAAGTAAGCATGCACCCTCTATTATTGATAAGGAAATATCTCCTCTCTTCCGACTCAACAACTATTCACCACCACTATCTTGAGTAAGGAAAGATAACTAGAAGATTAGAGCATGAGGATCTAACACATGAATAAATGCTCTGAATAACTTGACACTCAACTGAGGCTTGAGGAATAGAGGATTTAACATCATAAATCTAATAAAGAAATACAGCCCAAGGACATGCACGATATAAATATGAATCGCTGATAATTAAAAATAGCACTAGAAGATTAAAACTGAACATATCACAAAGCTTGAGTACATGAGTCATGCGTTGTATGACCTAAATTGGGAATTCGTAACTATGAAATATGATTCCAACCAGTGAAAGGTCTGAAACTCTGCATTTTGGTAACTAAGTGGGGACAGTATTCTTTATGGTATGCCTGGACATGAATCATGATCATGGAATCAAAATGCAAAGCATGAATAAATACAGGAATGACTGAAAATACTAAAATAAGAATGGGTTAAGCAATATCCCTTCTCACAGCTATTCCACAACTTATTGGCATACCCACTAGAACCTAACAACCTAACCTGATTACTTGTTCTACCATCTCCCCTTAGACTAAAGCCATCACGCTCCTTGACTCAATTATTAGAAATATCGTTCATTACCTAACTAGTCTTCCTCCACCTGGCAACTCCACGACACATACTAATTACGCCACATACAATGACCCTAGAAAAAATAAAGCAGCCCCATAGCACCTTGGGCATGATTTCTCACCAAGAAGACAAAATCAAACTTAATTATAAGTTGATCAAACTCAAGGTCTCGCATACACTGTCCAAGCCCATTAGATCACTTCCCTGTAACTAGCACCATTAACAAAGAAATTATCATATCCACCTTCATAGCCACCATTCATCCAGGCTCAATGCCTAGCGCTCAGTATAACTTACAAATCCACCCCACACATACCATTCTCACTTGGAAACTATACAACAAAACGTCAGTAAACACTAGTCCACTTAAACCCCTAAATAACAATAATTGGTCATAATCATTTGGCCTCTCTCATTTATAATCCATCAATATGCCCTTCTTCTACCCATCATTACTATCTATCCTTCATATACAGCTTAACTTAGTTCATAACTCTCTAAGCCTCAACTTAACTTTCCCTTGCAATCTCAGGAGCATCTAAGTTAACAATACTAATCCACTAAGTATCCTCATCCATAACTTATACTTACCTTGTGTAATACACCATCAACAAATCTTTTCATACCTTGAGCAAACCATTATTTACCTCTACAAATAAATCATTCTCTTTCTTCCATGAGCTGAGACACAAGAACAATATCACTTTATCACTAACTGAATCACATGCAAAAGGGTCAGCTATACATACTTCCAATAAATCACACTTTTTACCGTCTTGCCAAAACACCTCTAAACAAGTTCTAACCAACACGAGGAAATAAAATACACAAGGAGTCGCTAGTGAATCAAAATAGGCCTCACCCGGTTTCACTAGTCTTTGATTTGAATTTTGAAAAAGAATTTGAGATGGATAACAAAGAAATTATGCAACTAAATTGAAAGAGCCCCACACGGCTTCACTAGACTTTTAGTTCCAACACCATGAAGATAACAAGGTTACAAGAGATAGAAACTCGCCATATAATATTTTATAATCTAAGAATACATATCTTACTCTGTCTCAATTGAAAGAATCGTAAGGGAAAGGGCATAACATTGAACTTAGGAAACTCATAACACGTTGGTAACATGTTCTCAGTCCACTTTGTGAAACCTCTGAAATTTCCCTCTTGTAAGTCTAAGGGCATTGTCAGGAAAGGAAATTAAAACTTGTAGATCATGCCACCTCAAGAATAGTACATAGATAAAGAATTATAGATTATCATTATGGATTCTGAGAAGGAATCTGGAAGCGCAACTGACTTGGGCTTATTGTATGATTCATATGCAAGGCATGATAAGACACTAATAGGATAATTTCTAGCTCATTTAAAACTCCATAACTATCTATGAAGACTGTTTAGAAAAATACTATCTGCAAATAGTTGAGCTTGACTATCTCTAATACCACGAAAATAAGGCAGGGTTGCCCTAAATATAGGAAGATAAGAATCTACATAAGTGGTACACCTAAATTACACCTCTCTTACTAGAGAGTAAGTGGTCGCTGTCAAATATAGAACCCAACAAGGTTGGGTGTCGAATCCCACGGGGAATACTATGTTACTAAGTATTGTAGTTGTTACTAGACTGTTGGTCAGAGGCTCCTAAATGGGGGGTTTTGGTTTAAATTTGAAATGATAGTTAAAATATAACAATAAAGAAATATGTGTATTAATATTTGATCACAGAGAATGACAAGTTAGGGTTATGTCCACCTTGTAGCTTTTACTTCTCTATTAACTATGAGTAATAAGGATTTATACATGCATACACTTATAGAGAGATGTATTATAATTCTAAATCCAAGTGTTTCTCAACCATCAAGGATTTTTTCAACTTAGTTCTCTCGAATCCAAAGTGTACAACCAATCATACGAACTCTCTAAGTAGTTAATCCTGCTAAGGAATTAACGTGTAAAATAGAGGTTGGAACCCCTATTTTCTCATCACTACTCTCTTTTCCAAACAGTAACTTTTCTATCGAACAAGTTATTGCTATAATGTCACATTCCCTATATTTACAACCACGAGAATTCAATCATAACGAAGAGAGTAATGATATAAGTGGATTAACACATCATAAATTCAAAAACCCATAGCAATAGAGAGTAGACTACATGGTTTCCATAACCCTAACAAATAAACTTAGCTACTCATAAATATAACGGAAATCACAATAGAAATATTCATCATACCAAAACATAGAACGATCTTGGTGACGAAGATGAATAGCGAAAATAAGAGAGAAAAATGATTCTCTCTCTCTCTCCTCAAGCTAAGCCGCTTTCTCTTATTTTCAAAATAATACAGAATGTGAATCCTCATTAAAAATTCAGCAACAAGTCTTTTAATAGCCTTCTATCTCATAATTTCCTTCTAAGTCCTCAACTTATTATAAATGGCAAATTTGCCCAAGAGAAAGCTCCCATGCATCACATTTGGTCCAGATTGTAGTTTCTAGGTGCCACATTTAGTCCACGTTGCTGCTCTCTTTTGTGTCATATGCCATCCGCATTGCATAGTCCCATAATGTCTTCATCTACCTCATTAATACCTAAAATCATGCTAATCACATTCGTTAGATAAATTACATAGAAGTAGAGTAAAAACATAATAAACCAGGCACTTTGTTCTCTAAACATAGTTAAAATATGGATAAATTATGGTGCTTAGGCGTATAAATACACCCAAGATCAATAAGTTTCTCAAAGAACCTTTCTATAGCACAATCTAAGACTTAAAAGAATGGGGACCTTTTTTAAATGTCTTGTAGCCTCTCAAAGAAAAGTACAGACGTCTTCATACCTTTTCGCAAGACTCTACTAAACACGGCTTCATAGACACCCTAGGACACTTGAACTCTGGGCTCTGATACCAAGTTTTTAACGCCCCAAAATTTAGGTCCTGAGACGTCACACGGTGCTTAGGGGCACAAGTGAGCCCAAGCTAACCCTCCTACTAGCTTAACTCATAAACAACTAGATAAAATACTTAAATCTATACAAAATCAGCGAAAATATAGACCTTCTCTGAACTTGATCAATATAAACATGAACTTTACAAGATTACAACTCGACTTTTGCCAAACAAAACTAAAACTGAATACATCAACTTCTACTGACTGTCTATGAATCCTCTACTGGTACTGACTTTAGATAGCTAGGTCATGACTACCAACTATCTAAGATCAATATGACTAAAATAAGAAAATACAATACTTCTCGAACTGTATAACCAACTAAAGCCCTCGAATAAAAAGGACTCGTCACCTACTAAATGGGAGTGACGGACTGACATAATGCAGTATCTGCGCTACAACTTGCACCTATATTATAAGACACTATAGCATATCGAAATATAAGGGGTCAGTACTTTAAGGAAGGTACGGAGTATATGGGGGTGAAATGAAACGTTATAAATAATATCTTAAATGATTATGAAAATCATGCATGTTGACGATAGCAACTTCCTTTGCTTGAATTAACTAAAATATATTCCTTGTAAATCATTAATAATAATACAAGCATTATAAATCTCGTAAATCATTACACTCAACTCAAACTCTTTAAATCATGACTTAGAGTGACTTGGTAACTCATGAAAATTTAGACTATTATGGACTTGGGAGTTTTTTATAACCGACATAACTAAACCATGTGAGCCGCATGGATTCCAATATATTACCCTCCTGAGGAGAGAATCCTACATTGGAGGGAGCGTCGTACTCTTGCCAGGGAGTACAAACTCAATTTCACAATCACAATCCCACACTCGGCCTTTGGCCCACAATTATCAATATCAATCCTCCGGTGGCACGTAGTTTTAGGAAAATACCAAATTTTCTGCTCGGTGCTAAATACGCCTCCCAGACTCAGCTCAGAACGCTTTAGGAAATCCACCTTAATCAATATCAACTTATAGGTCTATCATAAAGACCAAAATAATAATATATCTCATCGAAAAATCATATACAACTGTGGATTCCTAACTCGACTCAAAATCAAACAATCTTTCTCAACATCAAGATGTATCAATTCATTATGTCATGGAAACATCAATAACTTTAAGGAAATATCAAGACTCATTATAACGACTCAATCTCATGAATCAATATACTTAATAATCCAATTTGTCATAAGGAAGTTTAAAGATGGACAAATATCTTAAAAGCACTTGAAATACCAACTCATGGTAGAAACATAAAATTCACAATATTAAATATCAACTCAAAATTTGGAAATTCTAAAAGAATCATGTATCAAAAACATTAAGAAAACATCATAGGACTCATTCTTGACTCTCAAGCTCAAATATCAATATATATATTCAATAATCAACTTCTCATTGAAAAGCTTAAATCATGACTCTTATCTCAAATCATTCAGAAACCATCAACTCATAATAACGATATTCAACTCATGGAATAAGTTATCAATTTAAGAAAAAAATGATGAAATAGTCCTATGTATCAATCTTGAATAGCTCAAATATCATAAATCATTAATAAAGTAATTTGGGTGTAAACCCACTTTGCAATAATCATGAACTTCAATAGTAGAAATTAAATCTTTTGGCACAAGAACGAAATGAGTGTTCTTGTTCAAACCCCACATACCTTGGATTATGGATTTAAGATGAACAAGCTTGATTGGGAACTATTCTTCACACTTTTGAGCTAAGTTTCTTGATGCCTTTAACTTGAAAAATTTGATTCTTGGACAACCTGGTGAAATCTTTGGAAGATTCTTAAATTTCTTGGAGAAGATTTGATTTAGGATTTTAAAAGAAAACCCTAGTTTCTTGATCTTTTTCTTGGAGGAGAATGAGAGATAATGAAGGTTTTCTTCACTACTAGTATATATATCAAGGCTAAAAATGAGTGAAAAGAACCAAAATACCCTTTTACAAACGTCCTTGAGTTGCTAGAAAAATATACTTGACGCCATCCGTGGCAAGCCGTCTGGTCCGTGATAGGCCGTCACGAATGGTTGTCACAAAAATTGGTCCAATTCTTGATTTTCTGCTCAGGGCTGACGACATCATCATAAATATCATCAGAATGTGACGACGTCGTCAAAAATGGTTCCATAAACGTGGAAGCCCGTCATAACCATCATCACCATTTTTCCAGCTTGACATGCTGGAGTAAAATGGGCATAACTCTTTGCTTCGATATCGGATTTTAGTGAAATTGATATCACTGGAAATATAATTCAATTATCTATCTTTTAATAGGTCATGATCTCAAAAATTCCAAGTATAATGAAAGATATGGTCATTTGAAGATGACTATACCAATATCCTTCCCAAGAACTCAATCGGTAAGGAATGTTTTGATTTGCCCAATAGTTAGGACATCTTTAAGGCCTTAATACACACCATCCTTGATTATAAAACAACCAAAGAACTATAATTTATTTCTCAAGATATTGATTTATGGTTGCACTATTGGTTAGAGTCTCGGGGAATTACAAAATGGCTCTGACTTCCTCACCGGGTGTCTGATTCGGCTGAATCTTATGTTGATGGAAACGATGGATTTAGGCTTTAGAAACAATCGGGGTACTACAGTATCAACCCTCAACTGGCAAAAAGACAACTCAAATCTACGTAGGCTACTTAAATATAGAACTCAGGTATTTTTACTAAGTGTAACAATATCTACTGGCAGGTGTGCCTCAATCCTTGGGTTCGGGTGGTGCTAAATCCTACTCTAAACTAAACTGACACTAGTACTGAACTGAACTAATTTTAACTGAACATTATTATTGATAGTGCTTATCATGATTATATCAACTATGTAAGTAGTAATATTCATGGTTTAACTGAATCATTACTTGAAAATCTAAAATCATGTAAAACACATAGGTATCGAGTGTAAAAGCTCTAGTAGAGGATCATGCTTCAAAACCCAAAAGCATAGACATTTCATCAAACATGTGAGAATCATGAACTTGAACATGGGAATTTGTTAAACATGGAAAATTCACATGATTACATGGATAAATTCATAAATGGGGGATTTAACATGAAATTCGCTTGAATAAAATATGGAAAACTGAAATTTAAAGCGTGAGGAAACTAATCTTTCATGGGGTCATACATGGGCTGAACTGAATTTGAATTACCAATGAAAATCTTGAATTAAACCCATCTTGTACATATAAAATACCATAGTTAAGGAAAACTCCATAATTTAATAAAAGATGGGGATTTTGGGCTCAATGGGTGAAAGGGACCCGTTGATGAATACTCCACATACCTTAAACTTCTTAAGTTGGGAAAGAAACCCTGATTCTTGAAGGTTCTTGAACTTGGGGAGCTTGAATTCTTGATTACTTAGGGAAAAAGGAATTGAATTTGTTCTAGGAGAAAAGGGAGGGTTTTTCTTGAGAGAGGTTTTGAGAATAAGGGAAATTAATGCCCTAAAAAATGCCGCAAGTCGTGTTATGAAAGATTTGGGTTGAGGGGAAAAAGACTCAATTGCTCCTCAATAATTTAAATCAAGAACTGGATACAACAGCCTCATTACAATGCAGTCTTATCGTCGTTAAAGGAATCCCTCACTACGACATGGTCAGCATGCGGTCGGGACTAATGCCACGATGTGGGATTATCACGGTGACCCATTGGTTTCATGATCCAAACATGCCCCAATTTTTGTCTGAAAAATCCAAAACTCATTTGGTACTTGTTATATCCCTAATCATGAATTAACCAAAAACCAACGTCTAGGGGTCTGAAAGACCAAAATAAAAATCCTTGAAGTTTAGAGGTCTTGAAAAGGACTAAGTCCCCAACACTTAGTGAAATTTTCATGCCTTGGAACCCTTATGCATGAAGCTAAGAGCTGAATCGAGCCAAGAAAAAATACAGGGTATTATAATATCCTCCCTTCGAAACATTCATCCTTGAATGAGACTGTTTAGACTGATAGTGCAATACTAAGGCAGCTGAGATCATATATTGAACATGAATGAATTGGAACATGATTACATAACTGGGTCTAAAATATAATACATAAACTGAACTAGTTTCGCGAATGCATATAATGACATGACAATGGTTACATAGATGGAACAGAGAACGCAAAAGAATCAATATAAAGAAAATCGTTACCTCAAGCTAAATCTGACTTTGCGAAGAAAATATGAGGGTACTTTGTTTGCATATCTGCTTCTGCTTCCAAAGTAGATCCCTCAACAGATTTATTCCGCCAAAGAAATTTAACCAAGGGAAATTCTTTATTCCTTAGCCTACGAATCTGAAAGTGAAGGATCTCAACTAGGACTGCCTCGTAGGAAAGGCTATCCATAACATCCATAACTTATAAAGGAACAACTATAGAAGAATCACCAATACATTTCTTTAATAACAAAACATGGAACACTAGATGTACCAACGCCAAATCTAAAAGCAACTCTAACTCATAGGCTATCTACCCAAAATGATTCAAGATTCTAAATGAGCCAACATATCGAGTACTGATTTTCCCCTTCTTAAAAAATATTTTCACTTCCTTCATAGGTGAAATCTTCAAGTAGACTAAATCATCAGCCTCAAACTCAAGATCTCTTCTTCTCACATTTGCATAAGATTTCTAATGGCTTTGGGTTGTCTTTAGCCTCTCTTAAATCAATGAAACTTTCTTTATTGCATCAAACACATAATCTGGCCCTATCACGGTAGCCTTACCTTCTTCAAATCAACCAATAAAAGATTTACATCTCCTTACATAGAGAGCCTCAAATAAAGCCATCTAAATACTAGAGTGATAACTATTGTTGTCAGCAAACTCAATCAAAGGTAAGTAGTCATCCCAACTACCTTTGAAGTCAATAACACATGCCCTCAGGATATCCTTTAAGGTCTTAATAGTCCTCTCTGCCTAACTATTTATCTGAGGATGAAAATTTGTACTTAGATGAACTTGGGTACCAAAACCCTTCTGAAAGGCCTTCTAAAAGTGAAAGGTAAACTGAGTACCGCTATCTGAAATAATGGACAACAGAATCCCATGCAAATTAACCAACTCCCTAACATAAATCCTAGCATAATCCTCAACTTAGTATGAAGTATGAATAGATAAGAAATGGTATGACTTGGTCATTCTATCAACAATCACCCAAATCAAATCATCTTGGTGAGGTGTACAAGAAAACCCTATCACAAAATCCATGTCCACTACATCCAACTTCCAAGTGGGGATTGCTAAACTCCTCAACCTTAAACTGCTGAGAATTTGGACACTTAGCCACAAACTCTGCAATAACCTTCTTCATACCACTCCACCAACAGATTTCCCAGAGATCACGGTACATCTTATTGGATCCTGGGTGGATAGAGTATCGCACACCATACACTTCTACAAGTATTCGCTATCTCAAGCCAACAACACACGAAAAATGTGACCTTTCCTAACAATGAAGCACACCATCTCCCCCGTGGGAGAAAACCTCTACTTTCTAATCTCTAACTGCCTCATTCAACTTAACCAAACTAAGATTTCTATCCTGCTTTTCTTTCACTTCAACAATCAAGGAAGATTCCAAACCATTCTAAACCCATATAGTACCTTCAACTAGATCAACCAACCAAACACCAAATCTATCAAGCCAATGAACCTCACAGACTAACTTCTTCTTATCTCCCTCAACATAGGCAACACCACCTATAGACAATCTACTAATGTTATCTGCCACTAGATTGGCATTGCCCGAATGATATAACACACTCATATCATTATTTTTTATTAACTCAAGCCATTTTCTCTAATGAAGATTCAGATCATTCTACATGAACACATACTTTAAACTCATACAATCATTGAACACATCAACATGAACCCCTTAAATATAGTGCCTCAAAATTTTTAAGGAAAAAACAACTATTGCTAACTCAAGATCATGAGTAGGATAATTTTTTTCATGGGGTTTAAGTTGTCTAGAGACGTAGGCTATGACCTTATCTCTATGAACCAATACACAACCAAGACCAACTCTAGAAGAATCACAGTAAACTACAAACCCATCTGAACCATCTTGAAACATCAAGATTGGGGAAAAAGTGAGTCACATCTTCAACTCTTAAAAACTCTTCTCGCAAGAATATGACCCATAAAATTTGACTTTCTTTTTAATCAATCAAGACATGGGGGATTAAATAGAAGAAAACCATTTGAAAAACCATCTATAATAGCTAACCAAACCTATGAAACTCCTGATGTCTGATGGAGAGATAGGTCTAGGACAATTTCTCATTGCTTTGATCTTTTGAGGGTCAACTCGGATGCCTTCACCAAAATAATACATCTTTGGAAAGCTACTAATCTTAGCAAAAATTTATACTTACTAAATTTAGCAAACAACTAATGAGCTCTAAGGGCCTTTAACATAATTCTCAGATGGTATGCATAATCATTATCACTACAAAAATAGACAAAAATATCATCAATGAAGACTATGATGAATATATCCAAGTATTGTTTGAACATGCTATTCATCAAGTCCATGAAAGCTGCATGGGCATTAGTTACTCCAAAAGACATAACTAGAAATTCAAAATGACGATACCGAGTTCTGAAGATTGTTTTTGAAATGTCACATGCTCTGAATTTAAGATGATGATAGTCGGACCTGAGGTCTGTCTTAGAGAAATAACTGGCACACTTAAGTTGGTCTAACAAGTCATTAATGGGGAGTGTATACTTATTCTTATTGTGACTTTGTTCAAATGATGGTAGGCGATGTACATTCTGAGAGAACTGTCTTTCTTACACACGAACAAGATTAAAGTGCCCCAAAGAGAAATACTAGGCCTAATGAAACCCTTATCAAGAGATATTTTAACTGCTTCTTCAATTTATTAAGTTCAGCTGGAGCTATTCTGTAGGGTGGAATAGAGACTGATTGGGTATTTGGAAAGATATTTATCTCGAAGTCATTTAATCTTTCGGGAGAAACTCTAGGAAGATATTTAGGGAACCTATCTAGAAATTCCCTTCCTAATGAAATTGACTCAAGACTCGGAGTCTCAGAATTTGAGTTTTTGACTCAGATAAGATGGTAAATACAACTTTTGGATATCATCTATCTTACCATAAAATAGGAAATACTTGGAACCCTAAGTACTAAAGTACTACCCCTCCAATCAATGACTGATTTATTGGGAAACTGAAATTGAACTACTCTATTTCTACATTCAACTGAGGTATAGCGAGAGTGAAGCAAATCCAAGACTAGAATGACATTGAAATCAGTCATCTCTAACTCCACAAAATCAATTGGGGTAATTTTTAAGATACTATGATTGCAAAATTTCTATTCACCCGTCTAGCTATAATGGATTTACCTACTGGGTAGACACTGAGAAAGGCTCTAATAATATTTTAGGACTGTACCGAAATCTACATATATATATATATATATATATAAGAAGTCACAAAGAAAATACAAAATCATGATCTAACAATAAATAAATATGAGGATAGATAACCTATACATACCTACCCACTAGTTGCACTGTAAGTGCCACCCTACTAGGTCAGGTGACCAGCTAGAGCTAATGGACGATTGTATTGACCATGCTGACCAGTCATTGGTCAATCCCTAACTCTGTAGCCTGGCTTGCCATATCAAAAGCAGATATCACTACCAGCCCTACACTTGCCCAAATGATTCCTACCAAATCCCTGGCAAAGAGGATTAGTGAAACCACTATTCATACTACCGTAGAACTTAAAGCCTAGATATCGGTCCTAACTATCTTGCCTGAACTTAGGCACTGGCACACTAGCTGAATATACAGCTGGGTCTAAAATTTTTTAAAAGAACTGAGAATGGTTACCACCTTCTAACCTTGGCTGAGAAAAGTTAAAAATACATATTCTGGCCCTTTTGTTATCTCTCTCCCTTTCCGTACACTTCTCCTACTCAATCTGCTGAGCAAGAATCATAAACCTAGATAGGTCCATCTTCTTATTCAACATGGTAGTCATACACAACTTAACTACATTATCAGATACACCAGACATGAACTTACTCATTTTAGACCTATTGCCCACCACCATAGAAGGACAATACCTCACAATTGAGTGAACTTAAGCGAGTACTCTTTCATGCTCATACTACTTTCCTTCAAATTGATGAACTCCTGAACCTTAGCTTCTCTCAACTCTAGGGGAAAGAACCTATCAAAGAAAACTATGAAAAACTTCTCCCACTCTACCTGCCCTACATCAACACCATGATACTTATTCCACTACTTAAACTAGGTGTGAGTTATATCCTACAACTGATATGCAGCCAACTCTCCACTCTCACTCAAGGTAATACCCATGATCTTTGTCCTCTCTTTCACCATATCCAGAAACTTATATGGATCTTCATAAGACCTTGATCCAAAAAATAGAGGGGGATTAATCCGAGTAAAGTCTCAAATCCTAACAACAGTTATATTTTCCACTAGATTGGATGGAGAAATAGCCTATTGGTTAATCTGAGTAGCTACTAAATGGGCTAAGGTAGTGAAAGCAGCCTAAAATTTGGTGTGACAAATAGGTTCATTCAGGGGATCTTCCTGAACAAGCGGTGGTATGTGTTGATCCCCATTCCTTCTTTTGTTGTTTCTTCAAGGAGGCATTATCTGTAAAAGGAATGAAAAATATGTTAGGAAGGGGAGTTAAATAGAGCTCATGCTCTTTTATATGACATAAGCACTAAAAGATGGGAACTTTCCTAAAAACATCTCACAGCCTCTTGTATATAAGTGTGGAGTACATCACACCAATGCATATGAATCAAGTCAATGTGTCTTTTAGACTCCCTTGGATACCTTAAGACCTTTGTCTCTAATACTAAGTTTTTTCACGACCTATAGTTACCCCCTAGTCACAAAAATGATGCTTACGACCATAAGTGACCACAAGTTGACCCATGAGCTGGTACCTGTTGTGAGCGCTAAACAAAATAGTAAGATAACACACACAGAAGATAAACTGATAAGCTATTGTAAAATTGAATACTAAAATACACAGTAAGAATCTATTTGAACATCTAACAAAATACTAAAATACTAAATTATCTATCTGAAATAGCTGATAAAAATAGAAAAGAATGACTGACTGTCTAACTAATTGTCTTAAAGCCTCTAAACATTATGAGGAGTTTATGGGAAAATCCCCAACTAACTCCAGCAAACTAAACATAAGAAACTACGTACTAAAATAACTATGATCAACAAATAAATATCCTCGACTGATGAGGACTCACCACTACTGCTGGTGAGTAATGCTGATCTTTCTAAGAATGGTCGGGAAATTGGGTGTCAAAACCTATGTTATAAGACAACATAGCACAAAGAAGACTATGCTATCAATACTTTGAATGTATTGGTACGTGAGGTAAGGACTATCTAAAATGCATGAGATAACTAAAAATGAATGCATGAAATCATATTATTTGAGAATGTAAGACCAAGTATAATGAAGTTATTGTGTCAATCTATAAATTCAAAGACTGAAAACTTTATAAGAGACTAACTAAAAATATGTACACTTGGTCAAGCAAACCTGAACTAAAAATACACTAAATATTGTATTGAGATTGTGGGAGGTATCATGTAACCAACATGCCCCAATCTGAGGTAATTGGGGTCAACCCTATAACCCTAGTTGCAAGGGTATTAGTACCTACTAACACTAGCTGACAATATGGATACAAAAGGCTGATGTCCTAAATGACTAAGGAGTCACCCTCTACTGGGAGGTGCTCTCATGAGATATGTATCAACCTTCAATAGGAAGGAAGACATTTAAAACCTATGGTGACTACATAGTTCTAGAACTCAAAGATTTTTACTAAGGCTCATGCCCTGTAGTGGTAGCTAAGGCCCCATCCCTAGGTTCGCTCGGTTCTAAATTCTAGTCCTAACTAAACTAACACTACTAATAAACTGAACTTAGTGTAATTGAACATGATTTCTGATAGTGCTCATCATGATTATATCAACTGAATAAATATTAATATTCCTGGTGTAACTGAATCATTACTTGAAAATCTGAAATTACATAAAACACATAGGTATCGGGAGTTCATAACCCACAAGCACTGAATGCCTATGAAATACGATAACAAACCTTAAAAGTTATAGTAGGGGATCATGGTTCAAAACCCAAAAGAATAGACATTTCATCAAATATGTGAGAATTATGAAGTTGAATATGGGAATGTGTTAAACTTGGGAAATCAACATGATTACATGGTTAAATTTATAAATGTGGGATTTAACATGAAATTTGCTTGAATGGGACATAGGAAACTAAACTTTAAAGCATGAGGCAAACTAATCATTCATGAGGTCATACATGGGCTGAACTGAATTTGAATTACCAACGAAAAACTTAAATTAAACCCATCTTAAACATATAAAATACCATAGTAAGGGAAAATTCCATAATTTAATTAAAAGATAGGGGGTTTTGGGGTCAATTGGTGTAAAGGGCCCAATGATGAATAGCCCACATACCTTAAGCTTCTAAAGTTAGGAAAGAAACCCTATTCTTTATTCTTTCTTGAAGGTTCTTGAACTTGGGGATCTTGAATTCATGATTACTTAGGGAAAAAGGAATTTAATTTATTTTAGGGGAAAAGGGAGGTTTTTTCTTGAGAGGGATTTTAAGAAGAAGGGCAAATAGTGCTCTAAAATATGCCCTAAATCATGTTATGAACGATTTGGGTTGAGGAGGAAAAGATCCAATTTATCCTCAATAATTTAAATCAAGAACTGGACAAAACAGACTCACCATAATGCAGTATTATTGCAGTCAAAGGAATCTCTCACCGCAATATGATCAGCATAAGGTCGAGACTAATGCCGCATTGCTGGCTTATCATTATGATCCACTAGTTTCATGACCCGAACATACCCTAAACCTTTTTTGAAAAATCCTAAACTCCTCAGGAGCAATACTTTTTACATCCCTGAACATGAATCAACTTAAAAACCAATGTTTTGAGGTCGAGTAGACCAAAATAAAAATCCTTGAAGTTTAGGGGTCTTGAAAATGACTAATTCCTCTACAGTTAGTGAAATTTTCAAGCCTTGGACCCCTTACGCATGTAACTAAGAGTTGAATCGAACCAAGAATATAAAATATGGGGTATTACAGTTTTAAAAAAAGTTTGAAGAACAGTTGAAAACTTATCTAAAAGCTTGTGTAGTATTACAATGTCTGAGCTGAAATACTAGGAAAGCTGAGATCTTGTACTTAATACTTATGAACTGGATCGTGACTAAATATCTGAATCGGAGACATGATGCATGGACTGAACTGAATTGGTAGTTTTCATGGATGAGAATAAATTACCTCATGGAATAGTCATACTCATGAAACTTTGGATTGTAAAATTAGGTAGAAACATGGAAATCAAAAGGAGTTGATATATCCGAATGATAAACTAAATTGATGTCTAGATGACTTTCTCATAATAAAAGTTTATACTCAACCGAAGTATTTCTCCAACACTCTTTCTAAGAAGTTCTAATAATTTTAGAGAGCAAAGAATTTTCAAAATTAAATGAATAAGATATTTCAATAAGGTAAGACAACATGGATACAACTCTATAACACAAACTATAGGCTTATAAAACCTAAGCTAGAATAGAATTAATATGCCTTAGGCAATGAAACTGCTAACTTTCAAGTTGAGGCACACTTCTCAAATACTCTCTCAGCTATGGTTTTCTCTTAAATACTACCCTTTATTTTATGCCACTCCTAATCTTCACATGGGCATTGATAACTCCATCTACTAAAGTCTAAGATGAACTAAATTCTCTCACCATGTTCTAGCCTACTCAAAGTCACAAGGCACCCCACATAACACTATACTAATACTCTAAACCACAAACTTAATACCTTATGTATTTTCACAACTCTAGCTCAAAAATAATGCTCCTTACCTCTTCAACAACTAACTTCAACCTCTTTTTAGGAATTCACTAATGCATAATGCATTCATTCACTTATATACCAACATAGAATTCAAGCCTATCATTATAACCACATATGAACTTCTAAGAAAGCAACCAACCTAGGAATTTTCCCATATTATCTAATACCCCTATTAATAATAACTTTCTTTTACTATTCTTAATAAGACACACATGGAATTCTAAACTAACCATGACGACCAATGCTTTGCCTCAATCTTCCTTCACACTTATAGCCTAAGAAAAATCAAGCATACAACAATCTATCCTTAATAAGGAACATTTACTCTCTTTCATCTGAACCATTGTTCATCTATTTCTATTACCATTATTTTTCCATAAGGAGAGGTCACAGAAAGGTTAGAACATCAGGACCTGAAGGTTGAAAGAATACTATACATAACATTGAGACATAACCGATGCATGAGCAATAGAGTATCAAAGGCATAGATACATTAAAGACATATAGACTAAGGACACTGGTCATTAAAGGTGCTCCATGAATTATGGGAACTAATATACTGTAAAGCATAAGTACATAAGTCATGAGCTACATGACCTGAGTTTGGAGTTCATAAATATATGGAATATTATTTGTACTTCTGATTGAACTAGAACACCTTATAAAAGGAATTGGAAATTTACATGATTTTATATAAAGTGCTTGAATATGAGCTATGATCATATAGCTGACTTGGAAGGCTTGAGTAGGTGTCGTAATGATTGAAGTACAAAAATTTACATTGAGATAAGAATGGGTCAGGTATCTTTCTCCCCTACTGGTGTTCTATAACTCACTGGCATCACTACTAGAATTTAAAAACTTGACTTGGCTCCTTGTTCTATCATCTCCCCCTTAGCTTTCTGCCATCAATCTAAGTCTGCCGACCCTTTTAATAAACTCTAAAATTAATTATAACCACTTTACTCTAGATCCTGAGATATAAAAATACACATAAATAATAAAATAACCTTAAAATACTATATCTTAAAGTGTAAAACTCACTTCTACTACTTTCTTCTGAGATAAAGCTCTTAACTAGCTATAGCCCCCAATAGTAGTCATATAAAACTCAAACACTTTATAACTTGGAATCTCTAATCTCTTCTTTCTATTAGCTGAATCATCCAAGATTCAAACTTAGATTCTAACACTTAACATGGATATCCATAGAACTTCTCATACACTAATACCCACTTATTACTACTGGATAGGAATAATTAAACACTAATCCACAAAATTTTATAACATACCCAACCTTATCAAGATCCACTATCCTTGTGGTCATTGCCTAATATCTATCCCAACTAAAGCATTACATACTCTAAGTTTCCTTTAATTAAGAAATCTCTTTGAAAGTGCTATTAAACAAACTACACTACACCTTTTTGGCTCCATGAATAAATAATCTTCTAAATTTAGAAAATACTATCCCCGCTTCACTACTGCTAAATTTTTGGGTTCATGCTTCTAAATCTTAATCATATACCATCATAGGATTCTGAGAAGGGATCTGAGAGAATATCTAACCTTGGCTCAATATATGATGTTCATAAATAAAAAAGAACTCTTTTGAACTTTAAAACCTAAAGGCACTTATGGGATCCTTTTAAGCCCACTTACAATCTCATAACTATCTATGGGCACTATTAGAGAAAACTCTATCAGTATAAATTTCAGCTTGACTATTTCTTTGACCTAATAAATAAGCCAGAGTTGAAATAAATTGATTATCGTAAGAATATGAATAATTTTATTAGTGAACATCTCTATATCACGATCTGACATATGGAATAATGGAAATATTTCTCAAATTACCTATATCCTCTTGAAGAAAAGTACAGACATTTTTCTATTATTCCACAAGACTCTACCCGACACAGCTTCATGGACACTATAGGATATTTGAACCTTGTGCTCTGATACTAAATTTGTCACGACCCAAGACTTCCCCTGGTCATAACACGGTGCTTAGAACCATATGTAATCCTAAGTTAACCCATGTACTAGCATGATGCTTGAGCAACTAATTTAAAATATAAATATATGCTAAATAATTGAGAGAAACCATAATCAACATAAGATAAGATATTTTAATAATTAATTGATCAAAGTTTACAATGCTGAATTTTGAGAGAGAGGAACTTAAATTACAAATACTGACTGTCACTGACCATCTATGAAGCCTCTGCTACACTAAAAATAGGTAGTTGAGACATGACCCCCAACTATCCCTAACCATTACATAAGAATAATGAAAATAACATACAGGAACTACAACTGACTTGAGTCCCCAAAACAAGATAACTTGTCACCTACTGGCTGAATATTGAGAACTTCCTAACGTTTGTGTGTGAGCTACATCTGGTACCTTTATTATGATAGAATGTACACATAAACACATATATGTGGTTAGTACTTTGAAATATACTAAGTATCTGAGACATAAACTAAATCATGGAAATACTTAATGTATGATTTAAAATGAAAGACATAAGCTATTTGTTGAAACATTCATTAAAAATAGGTTTGCAAGTAAAAACTATAAGGCATAGTGAAATTTCTAAATTATGAGCTAAAAATATTTCTATAAGCTGGGAAGCAGTAGAAATATGAATGCTATATGTAAATCTCAAATTAAAGTTGAATAGGTTGCTAAACCATACTGAGGAGCATGTATGAATACTGAGCATGAATTCATAAAAATGTAAAACAAATGGAAGACCAAAATACACATGTACTGAAATAATCTGTAAAACTACCTAACTAAATATCTGATAAACTGAATACTTAGCCATACAAAGCTGAATTGGTATAACCTGAATACTAAACTGAGACTATGGGAGATAACTAAAACTGGCATGTCCTAATCTAAGATAATTGGGGTCAAACATATAACCCCAATTGGAAGGGTGTCAATATCTTGCCACGGGTACCAATATTGAAGGTGTGAAACCACAAAGCTGATGTCTCAAAAGATGGGGTGTCACCCTAAAATAGCAGGTGCCCTCAGAAAAAGATCAACCCTAAGCTAGAAGGAAGACCCCTCATAACCTATACTGGCTATGTAGTTCTGGAACTTAGGGACTGCTATTATTGGTCTCACCCTAAGATGGAAGGAAAGGCTTCATTCCTAAACACGCTCGATGCTAAGTTCTACTCCCAACTGAGAAGAAACTGAAGCATAAACTAGTACATACACTTATAACTAATTAGATCAAATATGGTATTCTAAAAAAATAGGAGTGCATCTATAATCTAAATATTATGATACAAACATGGTCTAAATGACTTACAACTTGAAAAACTATAACATCCATAAGTATATAGGTATCTGATGTTCATAACCCACCAGTATCGAATAATACATGAAATACAATAACATCATCAAAGTACTGCAAAGAAATTTATGATTTGAGGACCTAAAACATAGTATATATAACTAAACTGTTGAAATCCTTTATTGTGAGTGTGGAAAGATGTTAAACTTATGAGGGTAACATGCTCACAAGGTTTAATTATAAGATTTGACTACACTTTAAGAAAATTTATAGTTTACATAGAACCCTAAGCATAAAGGGTAAATCAAACTTGAGAGTTTTGGGAAAACTTGAGACTCAATTGGTGAAAAGGGCCCGTTGATGAATATCCCACATACATGAATTTCTTGACTTCTTGAAGGGAAGAATGAATTTGGATTCTTTGAAGTTGAATTCTTGAATAAGAACCCTTATTTGGTGTTTTTGATGATTTGGGAGAAGAGGGAATGTGTGATTGGTGTGTTTTGGGGTTATGGGATGATCGATTCACGTTACTACTAGTTATAGGATAATTTAGGATGTAAATAGCTGGTTTACCCTTGAAAAATTGAAGAAAAAGGTGGCTTTTAGCATTTATAAACAAGGAATGTGCCATACTGCTTATCACGGAGCACAAGGTCTGTGTCACACTAAAATTGTGGACCCTCACTGATTCCTCACAAAAATGCGTATAACATTTTACTAGGGTATTGGATTAAGGCAAAATCGAATGTGTTGAAAAGAGGAATCAATTATCTATAATTTGGTGGGTCTTGATCTCCAAAATTCCATATATTCTAGAAGTTATAGACGTTCAAATTTAATCATTGTAGGATCAAATACAAAAATTTTGGTCGAATCAAAAGCTATTAACTCCATTTCACTCTAAGTATTTCCTATGAACATTTATCACCTAAAAAGCACTCTTCACTCTAGGATAATGATCATACCACTTATATTCATATTCAAATCATTATATTAAAGTTTATTTACGTAAGAACAACAGATCAAATTCTAGCTTTAAAATGTGGAGTATTACAGTGTGCCTCGGATTAACCCTCATAAATCTTTGACTTTTAATCTTATAACAATGGAAGTGGGGTTTATTTAAGGTAATTTTTAGGGAAAAATATGATCTCAAAGAGTTTAACAAGAGGTATTTTCAAAAATACCTTAGGCTGGCTACTACTGGGTTACTGCTATTGTAGATGATTCACCACTATAGTTGTGCTGCTTCAGTCATTCCCTTACTGCTACGATAGGCTGGCCAATTCCTATTTAATTCTTGGCCCTATTAAGTTGCTCCATATTTTCCTATGAAATAAATTCCCTCAAGTCTAGTAGGAGCATTTTATTCATTGTAAAAAATTTCCAAGGCATTTTCACATATAACAATGCTTTGGGTTATTACAATAGGTACCAATTTACCCATCGTTAACTCTAAATAGAAATAGGGTGAAGGTTTAAGGATTTTAGGTATTACTCATAAAGGACTTTGGCCTATGTCATGAAACTAGGAGGAAGACTCTAATTCTTGCTAGTATGGCTCACTTACTTATGTTATGCCAATGATGGAATTAACATACTTTCAATCCTAACCATCACAAGTCCTAACACTATTGCACTTTTTATTTTACATACTTACCAAGATTGTAGAAGAATATTATGAATTATGCATATGACCTCTATTTTGAAACACTTGGAAATCATACCATATGGGAACGCGTAAAAAGTTTGCATAAAACTAAGTCTTGAGAAACTATACCTCAGTAGTAGATGATGTACCATTCCAGTAGTAAACTTACTACAATAATGGTTCACAATAGTTAAAGTAGGGAAAATGTTCATTTCCCTCATTTTTTACTCCCGACTCATAAACTCTCTCAAATTTTTCGTGTGAAATCTCTTCCCGACTTCAATCTTAAGGATCATTATAAAATACAAGAACTTGTTATAATCAAAAATTTTGAACGGATTTTTAGTGTAACTTTAACTTTGAATTTCCGCGGTCATATTGTATGAAATTATGAGCATGTTAGATTTCTTACATTTACAATGCTCCTACAACATTCTAGGCATAAGATTGTTGCATTTCATTGTAGATTTTTAGCCATCGAGGGGTGGAAGGTGAGGAGTTATCTTCCCCAACATTTTTTTGTGATTTGGGTGCAAATTTGAGTGTTACCCACTCCCATTTTAGTGTATAAATGTTTCACAAACTATACCATTGTAGACACATAATTTTGTCCCTCCCAGAAAGTATTCTTATCATTTTACCCTCGTCTTAGTGTGTGCCCTCACCCGTGTGATAACCCCTTCACAAAAAGACAAAAATAACAATTTCTAACTAATTTTATCTTATTCTAACAACCCCTCCCTATTAAAAATGACACATCACCATCACCACCCGACCTACCCATGTGATTCCCCACTCTTTTTTCTTGTCTACAAAGAAAGAATATATGGGGGACCTACCAAAATTCTCACATCATAACAAATCTATGACCATTATAAAAGAAAAATTCTAAGAGGGAAAAAGGGGAGGCTCAGTCTTTGATCGTCATCTTCTCCACAATAACAACAATCACAAAATAATCTTCCTCACAAGAACAACAACAACAAAAAAAAGGGCGCCAGTGAACAACAACCGATGAACAGTATCGGTGAACAGTAACTGGTGAACAATAACCGGTGAGGAGTACCGGTGAAGAGTAATGGCATGAAAAGTGACAGTGAATGGGTCATTATTTGTCGAGTTAGATTGCTGGTGTCAAGGTTCGACTCAAGGTTTCTGGGTGCGGACTATCTTTATTCGAATAACATTGAGTTTGAAAGCTTTAAATTTAAGGTCCAATTATTTCTTCTCTTTCATTTAATTTTTATGTGATTGTGATTGCGTGTGATTCAATATCTTGGTTTATTTGTTGATATAAATTATTGCTGACATTTGGGTGTGTAATGTGCTAAGCATGATTGGTGAATTTTCATTATTCTCGATTGGTGGATTATGTATTGAAATGGGTTAATCACGTGGTTGAGAATGAATTAGGGTGGGGATTAAAAATGGAGGAAAATGAATATTGATTAATTTTAGTATATTGATAATATTGAACATGATAGAATTGTGATACACTGAACTTGGTAGGCAAACATAGACCGGGTAGGCAAATTTAGGAATAATGATTTGTTGGAGTGTTTGAATATGTGCGTGAATAGTACTTTCTACTTTATTGCATGAAAAGTTTAAATTGTAGTCATTTGGCAGGGGAAAACCCCAAAGGATTTGTATTGATTTATCTGGGAATGCCCTAAAGTAGCATGTACACAAAGGAGGCTCGTGATCAAGGCACGGAATGTCGGGTGGAGTTTAGTTTAGGATTAGTTTAGAATAGAACAGGTTTTGTATTTTAGCACCTCTTTTATTTTGGATTGTATAATTTGGACTAAGCATTATTTTGGTTTGTTTTGAATTTTGTGTCATTTTTTTGTTTGCTTGTTTTGTGTGTTTATGTGGTTTGTACATTTGTAATGTCAAATTAGCTGATATGCTCTACCAAGAGATCATGGTCAAACCACAGGATCAAGGGGTGCCTAACACCTTCCCCTCAGTCAACATAATTCCTTAGCCAGAATCTCTGTTTGTGGATTAATTTTTAGAGTCAAACCGTTTTGAAAAGGATTTTCCAAAGGTGACTTAGCACACCAGATTATGCCATGTGGCGACTCTAAATTTGAATGTAAAAATCATCCTTTTTCAAAACAAACCTTCATTTTGTCACTTAATAATAAAAACCCTTTCAAAACTTAAAATCTAATCTTTCTTGGAGTTAAAAAAGCGGTGTGATAGCTCTGGCGACTCTGCTGCTGATCTTTTCAGAATTTGGTCTTATTTTTGGAGTTGTATCGGCTTTGTTTGTCATTATAGGTGTATAAACATTGTTTGTGATTATTGTTTGTGTTATTGTTATCACTGTTGTGCGTTTTCATGCTCTTTTTGTATAGTATTTATCCTATATGTTACCACTTCTATGTGGCATCATGTGTCTACCAAGCCTTCTTTCTGCACCAAGTCTGTAGTACACGTATTGTACACGACCTCTAGTTGAGTCACCCTTATTTTAGGGGGGAGCCGTCGGTGTTATGGAGTAGGTGGAAAGCAAAGCAGCCACTATCAACCATACGCTCCCTCGAACAGCCTTGTTAGTGAACCACAACGTAGGTCATCCTTTAAGTCATGCTTATGTGCATCATACTGAGACCTAGCGGGAACCACATGGCTCTTTGTAGGAGACTCACCTCTAAAGCATCCCTACGTACTAACTGTTGCATCTTTAAGGGTAACGTGGTCATTTAATGGACTGATTTTAAAAAAAAAAACATTTGTTAGGAGTAAGGTGCGTAGGCAAAAAACCAAAAAGTAAAAAAAAAGAAAATAAAAGAAAATAAAAAAATAGAAAAAGTAAGTCGAAAAGAATGAATCAAAAGGAGTGTCATAGTTTATTTTAGAGTTCTTTATGGCTTTTGTTCTTCACGATCCAAAAACTCAAAAAGATTTTTTTTACATTTTGCATTTGTCATCTCAAAGTACCGTAAGTTCAACAAAAAAAAGAAAAAAAAGGGTTTTATTTGCCTTTTCTACTAATTTGTCAAAAGCAAAAATACCAAAAAGATTTTTCTTCATAATTGGTGGTGTCAGTCTTAGTTGAAGTAACTAGTTGAAAATCCAAAAAGATTTTATTCGTTTGTTTTTGGTTGTCTCTTAAGTTAGGGTCAATTTATTAGCTAATCATTAATTGTCCAATCTAGACTAACTACGCACATCTGATTCTCCTCTTTCAAGAGTGAGATACGTAGGCAGCCTATTGTTGGTTCGGGGATCTTATTTGAAAAATTCAAAAATATTTCTTCACTCTCCATTTAGAGTAGGCGTTTCATATACGTCTTTAAAAGAAAACTACAAAAAGATTTTCCTTTAGTAGGTTCAAGTTTCATTTTCACATGAAATTCAAAAATCGAAAACCCAAAAAGATTTTTCTTTGGTAATCACAGGTTTCATTTTGTATAGAGATTTAAACCTAAAAAAAAAAAAGATTTTTGTCAATTTTTTTGACACTTTGTTTCAAGAAAGAAAAAAGAGTTTAATTGGCCATTTTGGGAAAAATTCATGAACTATGCACACCTGATTCTCCCCTTTCAGGGGTGAGATACGTAGGCGCCCTTCTTGGGTTCGGTGAGCTTTTCGAGAAAAAAGAGAGGTTTTAAAAAAAACTGTTGAACTCTAACCATTTGCTATCTCTTGTCCAGTTTGTTTAAAGTGGTTGGTTTGTGGCATTTTGGCTGGTCCTCCATATTTCTACAAGTCACAAAGGAAGTTATGGCCAACAAGGATACCGAGTTAGTTGTCACTAATCAGATAGGGAGTTCGGGGAATGAGAATGTAGGAGATAATGAAGAGATTCAGAAATTAAGATGGAAAATAATAGAAATGCATCGAGCTTGGGCTAATGGGTTGCCTCCTCCTCCAGTTCCCACTGATAATCTGGAATATCTTTCTAGCTTGCCTCCCATGTCACATGCACAATTTCTCATTTTTGTTTATATTCCACAACATGCATCAGGATTGACTCCGGAGCAATAATATCCAACCACTTCTAAGGTTCATTTTCTCACTCCCCAATCTAAGACTACCATATACTCGGCTCCAGCTATTGTTCATACTTTTATGGTGCCACCCCCACTTGAAGCTCCTACTTTTGATGTTCATCCACAAGTTGTGCCTCCTTACTCTACAGCTCCTACTTTTGATGTTCATCCACAAGTTGTGCTTCCCTACTCTACAAGAGAGCCCGCATTGAATATTTTTAGTGATCAGCATTATGCTCTCGAGCCCACATTTAAGTTGACTGGTCCTTACGATTGCCCTCAACCACCTAAATTTCCTCCTAACACTGAGAAGCCTGTTATGATAGAAGAACAAGAGGAAATAGCCAGAAAATTGAGAAGTTTGGAACTGTCTATGAAAAACTTGCAAGGACTTGGAGGGTACAAAAGTGTCTCATATAAAGTTCTGTGCATGTTTCCAGGTGTACATCTTTCTCTTGATTTTAAAATGCCAAAGTTTAAGAAGTATGATGGACATGGCAATCCTGTAGCACATTTGAGATACTATTGCAACCACCTAAGGGGTGCTGGAGGGAAGGAAGTATTGCTCATGGCATATTTTGGTGAGAGTCTTTCAGATCTAGCTTTAGAATGGTTTGTTGCCCAAGAAATCGACAAGTGAAATAGCTGGGATGACCTGGCTAATGAATTCGTGCAAAAATTTCAATACAATATGGAGTTGATTCCTGACGAGAAATCCTTAACTAATATGAAGAAAAAGAGTACTGAAATTTTCAAAGAGTATGCGATTAGATGGCGTGAACAAGCTGCTAGGGTGAAACCGCTAATGAAAGAAAGTAAAATAGTGGAGGCATTTATTCAAGCGCAAGATGAAACATATTATCAGCACTTGTTACCTACATTAGGCAAGCCATTTATTGAGGTCCTCAAAATGTGGGAGATGATAGAGGATGGAATTAAGACTGGTCGCATTGTGAGTTTTGCAATATTGAAAGCGACTACTCAAGCAGTTCAAAAAGGTTCGGGAAGTGTGGGAGGAAAGAAGAATGAGGAAGATGCATCTTCCATTGCAGTTGGACAACAGGCATGGGCAAGAGGACCACACCATTATTACCCACGGGCTCAAACCCAAGTGTTTGCCCAAGCTCCACAGAATCTTTACCAAAATTCATTATATCCCATTCCCCTACCTCCATATCAAGTGTATAATATGCAACCTTATGTTCAACCTCCATCTTACCCACATTGGCGTGTGCTAAATATGCCGAGTCATCAACCAACACCATATACATATCGAAGCCCTTCTAGGCCTGGTTTTCAATTTAAGTCAATTAATGAAATAAGATAGAAGTCGAGGGTTAGCTTCACACCCATTGGAGATTCGTATGCAAGTTTATTCCAGAGATTGGCATAGAAGGGCATGATCACTCCTCTCCTTGGGTATACTACTGACCCATATTCAAGAAGTTTTGATCCTACTGTACGATGTACATATCATTCCGATGTTCAGGGTCACAGTATTGAAGATTGTCATGCTTTAAAAAGAGAAATAGAAAAGATAATTCAAGATAAATCAATCATGGTGCAGAACATTGATAGTGAGGAAAGCTCTAGTCATGCTGATATGCAAATCAGTGGCTAAGATGTCAGGCTGAGCAATTGAGAAGTCACCCCTCTCCTTACTAGGAAGGGGTTTGGTAGATTGTTTTGTTTTATTTTTCTATTCTCTAAATTATTTTAGGGTTGTGGTTCGGGATCTGTCTTGTTTTGTCCTTTTGTTGTTTATGTTCAAACTCTTCTATCTTTTGTTTTGACTAAATGAAGTGTCTTATTTTCCTTTGTGTTTTAAATATGTGTTTTTTGTTTGTTTTCTTTACATAGTACATTTTGTGTTAACTCTAGTGATATGACATGCTAGGGAAATTTTTAGCTAGATCTTAAAATCCAGTTTAAGCATGAACATTGAATCATAGGGTTAAAGTTAAAAAAAGAGAGCATATAAGAAAATGGATAGAGTGCTGAGACATTTGGTGACAAGTTAAGGCAATTATTTTAAGAATCACAAGAACAACTTGGTCATCGATCGAAAGGCAAGTCCCAATTAGGTCAAATAGTAGAGGTGTGATCATTATATCCAGAGAAACAAGAAGATAAGCAGCTCCACGAAAGCATGAGTCATTTGATGTGAGGAATGTACAACAAAGGTGGAGTTTACAGAAGAAGTAGTGACACACAGACTCAATCTGCTTAAAAAGATATCGCAAATGACCTTCATCTCTCACTTCCAATAGCATGTTATTTACTTGCATTCCCAAGGATTGATATGATGAAAGTATTTCATTCTGGTATCAAAACATTGTGTCATCCTTTGTTTACCCCATTTGAGCCTTAGTGTTATTTTTCTTCATACCCCTCTTTTGGAAAGTAAAAAGATAAAGTTAAAAAGTTACAAAAAAGAGACAAAATGTTTCCAAAAAAAGAGTGTCAAGAACAATAGAGTTAGAAAAAGGAATTGCAAAGTGAAAAAAGCGAATAAAAGAAAAAAAAGAAAAAAATCAGATCAAAGCAAACGAACAAGCTGCCAGAACTATGCATGACCTGATTCTTCTCTCTCGGGGGTGAGATACGTAGGCTGCCCTACTAAGGGCTTGGTCCAACCAAATAAATAATTTAGAATCATCCAATCAAAAGAAACTGGGGCGTGAGTTAATCCTCATTTTTTTGAGTCGATTCCAAAAGTTGTAAGTCCTAACCCACTTCAAGTGTCGTTTGGGCCTTATGCCATTCTTTCTTTCTAATCCTATCCAAAAGCCAAGTTACAACCAAAGAAAGACCTTCAGATCAATCTTTGAGAATGTTAAGGCTAAGCATGCAATGGATATGATGACGTATTTTAGGAACTACTTGTCTTCCTCAGCTTAAGGAATCAAGAGAGAAATAAAATATGAGAGAGTCTTATTGGTGAAAACCCTCACAGGAACCGTAAGGCGATAGTAAGTAGAGAGAGTTAAAAATAAGAGAGTCTTATTGGTGAAAACCCTCACAGGAACCATGAGATGATTGCGAGTTGGGAGAAATGAGAATAAGAGAGTCTCATTAGTAAAAACACTCACAAACACCATAAGAAAATGGTGAGCTAAGAAAAAGACCCTTTAAGGTGCCACTATCTGAATGAGGTCTGAATGCAATTGGCCTAAGAGAGCAACTCAATTTCAAGGCCATTAACTCAACAACAATTGGTAGAAAGTTTGGATGGAAAGATCAGGTAGCTTAATCCAAAATACATGGCATAATCATTAGAGTTGACTGTCATGTCTAGAAAAATTTTTCATTTCTTTGTTTTAAATGGAGATACTCATTGTCTTTTCTTTCTTCTCTTTATTTTTATTTTGTTTTCTTGAGTTAATTGTCAAAATAAAAGTTATTGTCATTTTTCCCTTGTCTTTGAGTCAAGTTCGGGTCAAAATAAGTGAGAAAGATTTCAAAACTGGTTACCAAAGCTTTTCAATTGCACAAAGCAAGACAAAAGGGCCAGCATATGCTAAAGACATGATTGTGAGCCAAAACAAGGCATGAAGAAAGTTTTGTCAACCAACAAGTCTGGGAACTCATGGAAATACCAAGGTTCAAAGAGTTTATCTGAGAAGCATGACAAAGTAGGGATACTATATTTGTTTCAGAATCACTCTTAATAATCGGAGTTTGGGTCGATCATGCAGAAAGTCAATGACATATGCTAATGGTTGGAAGGAAGGTTAAATATGACCTTGGCAAGAGCAATTTCCACAAAAGCCAAAGCCACAAACCAACCACCATGTTTTTAAACTAACAAGTTTTCTTTGTATGAAATAGCAACACATGCTACCTTCGAATTAAGGATTTCAAAGCCTAAACATAAAGGGTCGTAATATTCTCACTTCTACAAATGCAAGAGGCAATATTGCTGCATATATTTGGTATTAAAACCCATGGTAATTCAAGCAGCATTTGTAAGGAGACACACTTCCTTTTTTTGGTAATTCTAGCAACATTTGTAAAGAGACACACTTCCTTATTTGGGTAATTCTAGCAATATTAGTAAGGAAACGCATTTCCTTATTTGATAAATCAAGCAACATTTGTGAGGAAACATACTTTCTTGTTTCATAATTCAACCGGTATTTGTAAGAAGATGCACTTCCTTGTGTGGAAATTCAAGCAATATTTGTAAGGAGATGCACTTCCTTGTTTGATAATTCAAGCAACATTTGTAAGGAGACGCACTTCCTTGTTTGGTAATTCGATTGGCATTTGTAAGGAGATGCACTTCCTTATTCGGGTAATTTCAGCAATATTTTTAAGGAGATGCACTTCCTTGTTTGGGTAATTCCAGCAACATTTGTAAGGGGACGCACTTTCTTGTTTAGATAATTCAAGCAATATTTGTAAGGAGACAGACTTCCTTATTTTGGTAATTCAAGTGCTATCATAAGGAGACACACTTCCAAAGGAGACACACTTCCTTGTTTGGTAATTCGATCGGCATTTGTAAGGAGACGAACTTCCTTGTTCGGGTAATTCTAGCAACATTTGTAAGGAGATGCACTTCTTTGTGTGGGAAATTCAAGCAACATTTGTAAGGAGATTCACTTCCTTGTTTGATAATTCAAGCAACATTTGTAAGGAGACACACTTCTTTGTTTGGTAATTCGATTGGCATTTGTAAGGAGACGCACTTCTTTGTTTTGGTAATTCCAGCAATATTTGTAAGGGGATGCACTTCCTTGTTTGGACAATTCAAGTAACATTTGTAAGGAGACACACTTCCTTATTTTGGTAATTCAAGCGCTATCATAAGGAGACGCACTTCCAAAGGAGACGCACTTTCTTATTTTGGTAATTCAAGCAGCGTTGGAGAGGCACTTTCTTGCTTGGGCAATTCAAGCAACATTTGTAAGGAGATGCACTTCCTTGTTTGGTTAATTCAAGAAACATTTGTGAGGAGACGCACTTCCTAGTTTGATTGATGGTAAGAACATCCACTTCCTTGTTTTGATAATTCAAGCAACATTAGTTAGGAGATATATTTCATTGATTAGGTAATTCAAACTTTGCTTTTGGGTAATGTACTTCCTAGCAGTCCCCTTAATTTCTAGAAAATGCACTTTCTAGTCAAGTTATTGCACTTAATCCTTTGGAGACGCACTTTTTTGCTAGTTTTTATTTGTTAGGTGACACACTTTTTAACAAAAACTTGTATCTCTAGAAGACACACTTCTAGTTAGAATCCCTCACTTTAATTCTTAGGAGACGCATTTACTAGGCTTGGTTATTCAATTTTACTCTCAAATGATGCATTTCTTGGTCAGAGTCTTGATTTATCATTACAACATGCAAGTAGGTGTGATGTGACTTTCCCAAAAGTCTTCTGATAATAAACTGGGGAAAAAATTTAATTCTTTTTTTTGAACTTTACTTTTCTGGCAAATGAAATTTCTCTTTATAATAATTCTTGTTTGGGATAATTTTCTTTTAGTTTTGATGTGATTTCAAGCGGCCTCCTGAAGAACAGGGAGAATAAATAAAAATTAAAGCAACAAGCTGAAGCAGTTGAAAACAAAGCGACAAGGTGAAAAGATAAAAGTTAACGGATTGAAAAATAGCAAGTCAGGAGCCCGCCTGAAGAACAGGATGAAGAAATTAAAAGTTAATCAATGAGGTGAAGCATTTGAAAACCAAGCAACAAGTTGAAGAAATTGCAATTCAGGAGCTCGCCTGAAGAATAGGGTGATGAAACTTAAGTCCGGAGTCCAACAAAAGCTGTATAGATAGGATTTTGTAATTTCATTTATGTTTTAACTTGTAATTTTCATCATTGATGTAATGACAGAGCCTCGACGGGACCTCACTCGACTCTCCAACTCGGTCGTCCTTCTTCCTTTTGTTTCTTCCCTGTGAATAATGGTCGCGTCAAAATTCTATCTCGTTGTCTACTTCTATGTATGAAAATACTTTGTGTTTACCTACAAAGAGGGGCATGATGTAGACACATAATTTTGTCCCTCCCCGAAAGCATTCTTACCATTTTACCCTCGTCATAGTGTGTGCCCTCACCCGTGTGATAATCCCTTCACAAAAAGACAAAAATAACAATTCCTAACTAATTTTATCTTATACTAACAACCCCTCCCTATTAAAAATGACACATCACCATCACCACCGTACCTAACCATGTGATCCCCCCTCCTTTTTTTTATCCACAAAGAAAGAATATATGGGGGACCCACCAAACTTCCCATATCATAACAAATCCATGCCCAGTATAAAAGAAAAATTCTAAGGGGGAAAAAGAGGAGGCTCACTCTTTGATCATCATCTTCTCCATAATAACAACAACCACAAAATAATCTTCCTCATAAGAACAACGACAAAAAAAGGGAGATGGTGAACAGTAACCGGTGAACAGTATCGGTGAACAGTAACTGGTGAACAGTACCGGTGAAGAGTACCGGTGAACAGTAACGGCGTGCAAAGTGATGGTGAACGGGTCATTATTTGTCAAGTTGGATTGTTGGTGTTATGTTTTGGCTCAAGGATTCCGGGTGCGGACTCTCTTTATTTGAATAACATTGAGTTTGAAAGCTTCAAATTTAAGGTCCAATTCTTTCTTCTCTTTCATTTAATTCTTATGTGATTGTGATTGCGTATGATTCGATACCGTGGTTTGTTTGTTAATGTGAACTGTTGGTAACATTTGGGTGTGTGATGTGCTAAGTATGATTGGTGAATTTTCATTATTCTCGATTGGTGGATTGTGTATTGAAATGGGTTAATCACGTGGTTGAGAATGAATTAGGGTGGGGATTAAAAATGGAGGAAAATGAATATTGATTAATTTTGATGTATTGATAATGTTGAACATGATAGAATTGTGATACGTTAAAATTAGTAGGAAAACATAGGTCGGGTAGGTAAATTTAGGAATAACGATTTGTTGGAGTGTTTGAATATGTGCGTGAATGGTACTTTCTACTTTATTGCACGAAAAGTTTAAATTATAGTTATTTGGCAGGGGAATACCCCGAAGGATTTGTATTGATTTATCCGGGGAATGCCCCAAAGTAGCATGTACGCAAAGGAGGCTCATGATCAAGGCCCAAAACGTCGGGTGGAGTTTAGTTTTGGATTAGTTTAGGATAGAATAGGTTTTATATTTCAGCACCTCTTTTATTTTGGATTGTATGCTTTGGACTAAACATTATTTTGGTTTGTTTTGAATTTTGTGTGATTTGTTTGTTTGCTTGTTTTGTGTGTTTATGTGGTTTGTACATTTGCAATGTCAAATTAGCTGATATGCTGCACCAAGAGACCATGGTCGAACCACGGGATCGAGGGGTGCCTAACACCTTCCCCTTGGTCAACAGAATTCCTTAGCCGGAATCTCTGTTCGCAGATCAGTTTTTAGTGTCAAACTGTTTTGAAAAGGATTTTCCAAAGGTGACTTGGCACACCAGATTATACCAGGTGGTGAATCTAAATTTGAATGTAAAAATCATCATTTTTCGAAACAAACCTTCATTTTGTCACTTAATAATAAAAACCCTTTCAAAACTTAAAATCAAATCTTTTTTGAAGTTAAAACAGGGGTTTGACAACCATGCCTAATCCACCCTTAAATATAAAAAAATATGTAAAAAATTCAAAAATCTACCATGAGAAGAAACGTTGATGGGTTGATGATGATGGAATCTCTGCAATAATTTATTTTACACCGTAGCGGTAGTAGTATAATGATCAATTAACCATTGTGATGTTGCCAAGAATAGCCTCCAATGTTTTTTATTTTTTTTCTATTTTAGAATTTCCCCCCTCCCCCGTAATCTCCCATTCTTGTTTCTAAAATTGTAACTGTGTTATTAGTTGGATTACATGGACCACCAACTATGCTACCAAGGACTACCTACTACCTCTACTCGGGATCTAAATAAGGTAAGACATAATAATAGGGATTTCCTATAGGACAGAGGCATTATGTTGAGAGACTTGGAGGATAAGTTTTGAGACTTCCATGACCAGATAAAGGTATTTGGGTAAGGGATGTAGAATGAGAATATCCTGAAATACACCATAAATAGAGTTTAGGAGTCCTATGTTATATGCCCGACTGTGGAATGGTTTGTGCCCCTACCTACCATTTGTATTAGGGAAAATATTGTCCTTGTGGATGTCGCCACTATCAATAATGCTTTGGGAGTTATGAACTACTCTCATGCCACTTTTGAAGTTATATCAAAGAGTTTAATTTGAAGTGGGCAGCCTGAGTCTTAGCGTTAGAGGGTCTGACAAATATGGTGAAGTGGTCTAGTCACAAGGGGACCAAGAGTGCCTAATTCTTAGTAGAGGATAGGATTTGGTTACAATTGGTGTCCTGGAGGATTAATCCTTTCGGTGATGTGATTGATATTGTTTTTAATGTCACCCAACCTACATTTGTCAAAAAGTATAAAGCTATTGTTGGGTCAAATATATAACCTATCAAGGTTGAGGTCAATCTCATGTGGAATAGGCTAAAATTCTGTCAAGTTTTTGTCTACATAACTAGTAATTAGTAAATAAATGAGTGGTTTGTAAAAGTAAATTGTAATAATATCAGTTGTTGGTTGATTAGATTGGGGTAAATATGAGAAGAGCACTAGGATTGTGTTCCAACTGACTTCATAACTCAACGGGGTGTTCGTGCTAGCAGACTATCCCAATTCCTTGCATGCAAAATATGTCAAGATATGTATTATATAACCATCTCTTGACCTTGGTTGAATGAATTTCACTGATCTCTTCTCGAAGTTAAAGCACTGCATTACTAACTCTTGTTTTAAGATCTCAGATTAACTATCTTGATTAAGGTTTAAGTTAATTAGATAAAGGTGGGTAGCTTCAAATTTCTGATGTCATTTCATTTTTCCAATCTCTACCTCTTTCTCGAACAAGTTGACAATATAGGTAAGTTCCTAAAGTTTACAACTATCAAGACTTTCCAAGCCTATTTGTTAATTCATCATAGTTCCCCCTACCCTAGTTATGGGGTATAAATACTCATGATCATCATCATGAGCATGCAAGAATAGTTCATAGATGAAAGAATAATTGTTCACTTACAAGAATAAGATGAAACACTTCAATCTTAAATTGAATAAAACCCCTAAAAACCAATATCAATATTTCCAAGATCAATAATATGTCTAAGAACCTCGAAGAAATGTAAAAGATTATAAACTAATAATAAATCACAATGGAAGTATTTATAGATACAAAATGAATCTTATCCTAAAATGTGTAGGAGAATAGGTTTACAGCTT